>NW_008606490.1:149665-154568 GCF_000691845.1 Merops nubicus
CAGCAGGAGGTTTACTGCCTAAGATGCTGCCCTAGCAACTGATGCATACTACAAAAGCATCAGATAAGACAGAATTAAAAGCTGAAATTATAAGCAGGTAATGGATAATATAAGAAAAAAAAGGAAATTGGAAATTATCTTTTTCTTGCAGGCATTTAACTACTCAAGGATCTCTGGAGGTGCTAACTCTTGGTTCTCAACTATTTGGTTAATTAATTTGTTCTCATTGTAAAAGCTTCATTTTAATTAGCTCCCAAGTTAGGCTGCTATGAATAGGTATTATTTTAATTCTTTTTTTACTATACGTAAAAAACACCATCTTCAGAAACATGTACTTATTAAAAATAATGAGTGATTTTTATATTGCTTAAATATACATTCAAGCAGTACAGGAAAAGGAAGTTGTTGGGGTTTTGTCACTATTTAGTTGCTTAGTACAACAACAGGAAAAAGCCATATATTTAAATATCAGAAACATTTCAAGTCAATTAAGTCTTGAAGTCACTAGTTGTTTAAAGAGAGACTTGAGTCATTCAGTCAGATGACAGACAGGTGCTTTCAACAGCTGCCCCAAAACTATTTCTATAGTTGTCTTCAGTACAGCTTAGAATTTTTCATTCCATAGACTACACAGAGGCCTGTGCTATACAGGCAGTGCTGCAGCAAAATGTGAAAATCGCCTAAGTGTCAATTTATTGCTCACATAAACATAGCTGTTTTAGCCTCCAACTAGGATGTTCAGAATTTTAAATAAACACATATAGACCTAGAGGTTTACTTCTGTATCTGTAACAGGTGCATCTGTTGACGAGATGCAATAATTACTATGGATTAAAAATTAACTCCATGAAATGTTACATTATTATTTGAAGATTATGTAGTTGGTCGTTAAATTACTGATGCCTTTCTTATAAGACTTGCATTGCAATATGTATGTTATATCACAAATAGAATATGAAACAAGACAAAAATATCTTTTTCTTTCATATCTCCTAACCAGATATTTCTATCTTATTAGTACTTTAATCAGAAAAAGCCCAGGAGGTATTTTTATGGACTGAATTGAACATTTTTAACATTGAGAAATAGAGCTTTCTTTACCAAACTAAAGTGTATCTCATGTAAAGCAACCCACCAACCCAAATACAGGTTTAATCAAATACACATTCAACTTAAAATTTATCAGTGCCAGTGACATACAAGAATACAATGCCTTTGATTTTGGAGTTCAATGACACTGTTCTAATGTATCAGAAATAACATGTTATAATTATTTCTCTGTAATGCTCAGCTTTGTTGCTGTCTAAAGAGAAGTATGCTAGGACATCTCTGTAGAAATGTTTAGGTTACCATTTTATTCAATGCTACTTAAATTCTACAGTTTTGCAACCGGTTTACAATTAGCATTCATTTCTCATGCATGAGTTGACCCACTTACACAACAGAGTAAATCTCTGCTTTTGGGGATTTTTCTGGACGGCTTGTTTTACTTCCACCACACAACTAATTTTATTTTGTCAATATACTGAGCAAGGTTACAGTCATCCTGTCAAATTTATTTATTTAGATTAGAATCAGAAAGACTACAGTATTCCCTGTGGAACTTCACTGAAAACTTTTTGAAACTCTAAGATGTATTTTAACATCATAAAGGCTCTATAACTTTTGTAAAGAACTAATTTCATATGAAAGCAGTGATGTAGAAGAAAATAAGCAATAGTTACAGCAATTTCTTCTATAAACTTATGAAAAAGACTTCTGAAATCCTAGAAAAACCATAATAAATCACAATAATATATATCACATTATATTTGCTAAAAAAGGAGAGAAAAGAGCTTTTTCTAACCAAACCTATAAAATAAAGCCAGATGAAATAAGACCATTTAAGAGGAAGCTATATAGGCATCACATCTGCTACTTTTGACTACCAGATATCCACTTAACCTGAAATATTTTCCCCTACATCTCTAAGAACAGTTTCAGCTTCACATCTGAGAGGGTCCTTTTGAGGTCACTTACCCATCCTCACAGTGGGGCTGCTGAAACATAGCCTTCCCTAAGTAGAAATTCTCCCAAAGTCACATACCATTCAAGTCCAAATAGACTTGTGTCTGAAAGACAAGCACTTTGATTTTATAACATTTGCTGATGTGGTGTTTCTCTCACACATTAGTAGCCTACCAGAACTTAAGCATAGACTTAGGGTTAGTGTGTCAATGGACTTAGCCAAATACCTATCTGAATTTAGATATCTGATGCTATTATGGGCAGTATGGGATATAATAGTTCAGACAACTCACTAACATCTGTTATACATCCCTATTTTTAATGCTAACAGTTTTTTTCTAAATGCAGTTGCTTCTCTTGCGCATGAATTTGTTCTCCATCTTCTCAAAGGTAAAATGCTTCTGTTGTTCCTGGTGAAGACTTCTGCATCTTTCCCCCAAAAGTAGTCTTATAACAACGTCACGGATGGACTCTAACGCATTTCCTGCTCTGGAACAGGAAGCTGATCTTCAGCAGGTGAAGAATGTCACCATGTTAAAGGAGATCTGTTTTACTGCCCCCCACGGAATATGACCTAATGTGACATTCTGACTGAGTTACACATTGTTGCAAATTGAAAGTCCACTTGCTCCGTAGGACTTTCCCAGTAGTTAATGTCAATTAATTACTCAGTTCCACCTTTACAGACAAATTCATATATAATAATTTCAACGAGTATCTGACATTCCAAAAAGTATCCTTCTGCTGGGCATTTTGGGGTCTAAAAATACTCCACATGTTGGGAGCTGTTGTCATGTATATCAGAAGAATTAAGAAAGGGAGACCAACAAAGAGGATCTGAAAAAGTTATGGGAATAAAAAAATAAGTCAGTGCCACTCCTGATGAACCAAGAACACACCGCTCTTGATTTTCAGATCTTTTCCTCCCTTGCAAACAGCTGTAAAATCCCCTGGCAAAGGTTGTGCCTCCCTCCACCTCTAATGTAAGGCTGACATAGAAGAGAACGGTTTACTCTAGGTGCCACTTACTGGATTAGCATGAACACTTCAGTCTCTGTGCTCTAGTTCTCAATGTATATAACAACTGCATAAAAGGAGATTCCAATGTAGACAAGTCCGAAAACAATTTCATCCAATACAGTTAAAGAAGGGAGAAAGAAGCTTTAAGGAAAACTCCACAAAGAAGTCACAGGTTGTTTTTACAACATTTTATGGTGTAATATCATACCATACCGTTAACAAAGAGTAAAAGAAAGAAAATACTACAAAGGTTAATGCTTGATGACTACTGTTCTACACAGGGATGAAAGCTGGAAGAAGTGGACAAAGCAGCATGCCAATAAATATTTTAAGATTTTTTACTTAAAGTGTAGGTAAAGAACTCATATACATAGGGCCTAATTTAATACTGTCTTTTCCTAATTTTCCATAGTACTTTGATAATGATTATTAAAGGATTATTTTTCTTTCAGTAGAATACATACTGAGGTTTGAAAAGCATTCTCAAAGGTTTCCATTTGCTCATTTAGCACAAATTCTACCTAAAATCTTACTTGCATTTCCTCAGCCTCATCATTTCTTAAGCATGTGTTCAGTCATTTTACACGTTTCTGAAAGCTGTACAGTATATGAAAGCTATATGAAAATCTGGAAAAATTTCTCAGTCATTGAAAATTAATGTGATTTTTTTGCTAAGTCATATCTAAATAATTCATTAGGACTCTATATTTACAGGCAAAATTATTTCTACTTATTCAATATGAGAAGTCAAAAAATTACAACACAGAAATATTAGAAAGCCAAAGGTCCCAAGGCTTCTCAGAAATTTCATTTGTATGCATCTATGCATAGGAAGGTTAGAAGACAAATCCAGAAAAGGAACGAGGTTGGGCATAACTCTGTGCATGTACATTCACTGCACAGGAGCACAGTATTTCTGTATTAGCAATAGGAATGACATATTCAACCTTCTAGTTTCCAGCTAGGAAAAAAAAAAAAGGCTGTTGGCTGCAACTGGTACACGCTTAATCACATGAATTACATGCAGCATGTTTGAAATGCAGTTGTGTGGAATTAAGCCCACAGCATACCAAATAACGAATAGCTCTTAGAGTTGCAGTTCATGTTTGTGGGAGGTGATAAATTAGAGTTGTGCAGTGGGCTGTGGAACGGGAGTCTGGACAAGTGTGGGGGCCGAGGCGAGAGCACGGAAGAACTTGTGACTGGCCGACCCTGGGGCAGGGCAACTGCTGACGTGATCCCTGGGACAAGCACACAGGCTGATGTAGTAAGGAAACAGAGCAGAGAACTTGCTCCACGTGGTCAGTGTGTAATTCTGCCATTCAAGGCGAGTGAGGAACCAATGAAGAGTCACCACAACCACCAAGGAAGTCCAGAGGGCAAATTAAGATATGCCATGACTTGCTTGTAAAAAGTATATAAATGACACATGTGTAAAAATAAAAATCTCAGTCTCAGCTTCACTCCTGAACTGGGTGCCGTGTAATCAGTTGCCACACATGTTAAAGCATCAGAGGAGCCAGCTGGAGCAGAAGGCAATCGATACCATGGTGCACCAAGCCTTCCACACCTGCTATGGGCATGCAGCACTTCATACACTGCTCAGCAAGTGCTATATTAGTAGAAAAAGTATGAAATAATGACAGGAAAAAAAAAATATTATTAGGAATATAAGGACTGTCAGATAAAGTCTGAATCGCTTCAGAAGCAGTGGACCTGAAGACTGTGCAGCCATTTAGCGAGATTTGGACAGACTGGAGAGCTGGGCCCAGAGGAACCTAATGAGGTTCAACAAGAATAAGTGCAGAGTCCTGCACCTGGGAAGGAGTAATAAAATGCATCAATACAAGTTAGGAAGAAATCTGCTAGAGAGCAG
>NW_008606491.1:0-696 GCF_000691845.1 Merops nubicus
CCCGTCACCTTGCTTCTCTTTATGACAAAGCCAGCTGTCAATAAAATGTCAATCACCTTCTTACCCTTTTCGTGGACTTCCTCTGCTGTGTTACCTCATACAATGATGTCGGTGATGTATTGCAGATGTTTTGGAGCTCCACCCTTCTCCAGTGCAGTCTGGATCAGTCCATGGCAGATCGACGGTCTGTTCTTCCACCCCTGGGGCAATTGATTCCACGTGTTACTGCGCGCTCCTCCAGGTGACAGCAAACTGCGGCCTGCACTCTGCTGCAATGGGGATAGAGAAAAACACATTGTCAATGTCAATGGTGGCATACCATGCAACCTCCTTGGATTCCAGGTAATACTGGAGTTCCCGCATGTCTGGTACAGCCACTCATCAGCAGTGTAACCTCATTCAGGCCAGAGTAATCCACAGTTAATCTCCATTCACCATTGGGTTTACTCACAGGACATATGGGGCTCTTGAAAGGTGATCGAGTCTTAGTAGAATCATAGAATCCTTTAGGTTGGAAGAGACCTCCAAGATCATCAAGTCCAACCATCAAGCCAACACTACTAAGTCCTCTGAAAAAACAGAATCAGAATCTGTCAGGGTTGGAAGGGACCACAAGGGTCACCCAGTTCCAACCCCTCTGCCATGAGCAGGGACACCTCACACTAGATCAGGCTGTCTAGAGCCTCATCCAGCCTG
>NW_008606492.1:0-8766 GCF_000691845.1 Merops nubicus
GGACTTCCATCCCTTGGTTCGTGACAGCATCCCTTTCTTCAGATATGACTTAATAGCAACCCTTTACTTTGTATTATATCATCATTTAAATGAAAGAGAGGATGGAATAGGGCAATTCCTCAATATGTCACTAAATGTGAAATTCCACTAACATTAGAGGTATCTTCTGATAATTTCCCTTATTTAAACTGGAGGGACAAAATAAAAATAAATTAAAAATCAACCATTGTGTCTTACCTTCTTGATTTTGTACATACTCCTAGACATTGAACAGCACTTCAGACAGGAATGATAACGACCACATGGTTTTATGATCTAACACAGAACATTCAACATTTATGAAGAATAGAGTCAAAAGGAAACTTTAATTAGTTTTTTTTAAGGCCCTTCTCCTTTAAGATAATCTTCTTCTGTATGTGCCTCTGCTAAAATAATTGCAAGTGAGTCAAGCCAAAACTAATTATTTGATTCAAAAAAGAATGTGGGTTTTTTTTTTTTGTTTGTTTGTTTGTTTTTTTTTATTAACTCCCTTATTTAACTTTTATTTTGATTCACAAAATATGTTTCAGGAAATCCTAAAAGATCAATTTTGATAATGAAAAGACAGCACATTTCAAGACACATTTTGAAGTATGTTTTGCAGTGTGTGACTGACATCTAGAACCTTCCACTTTTAATGAGTAGAGAAGAAAAAAGTTTTCACAGTGGGATTGACTACTCACTGCTACACCAGGATGAAGAAGTTAGATAAAGCTTTTTAGCAATAACTAGCAGAATCAGCCAGCACCCATAAACTGGAATGAACAAGAGAAGTAAATACACAAACACACAGGATGTCCTTAAGTTCCCTTGAATGTGTTGGGAGCAGCTTCTCCTACATGATATTATCAAAGCAGTAGTCTTGGAAATCTAGTTCAGTCACTTTCTC
The DNA here is from genome assembly GCF_000691845.1 of Merops nubicus. Taxonomy (NCBI): domain Eukaryota; kingdom Metazoa; phylum Chordata; class Aves; order Coraciiformes; family Meropidae; genus Merops; species Merops nubicus. The sequence goes on from NW_008606492.1 coordinate 929, forward strand.
CTTATTGATTAGGGAAATGTGAGCTCTTCATTGGGTTTAAGCATACGCAGGCATACACAAGGTGGAAAATTAGTTGAGATTGCTAATGACATACAGAAAAAATACAGTACGAACAGACAAGGGCAGAATCAGAACAGGTGAGCACAAAGTGAAAAAGTTTACTCATGCTGCTTATTTCTGAGAGTGTATAGAGGAGGACTAATTTCCAAAATAGTAGAGAAGGAAAAAAAAAAGAATACTTTTCTTTTAAAAGGGGAAGGGAGTTGCAAAGAGAGGAAGAAAGATTCTGTGGAATTACAGTCCAGAGAACCAAATTTCAATTCCTAGAAAAATAGAAACATGATCAATTTCTGTAAATACCTGTTATATAACAAGGAGAACAGTCAAAGTCAATATGGATATCAAAAATAAATTGTCAGAATAATCTACCTTCTTTTTGCAATACTATAATATGAGGGGTTTTGTAGTCAGAAAAGATGTCATGTATATTGACGTTAATAAAGTTTTTGACACTGTCTCATTGTTATACTCAATAATTAGATATTTTAAGAACAAGCTAGATAAGTATCAATTAACAGAGACACAGGTATAGCTCATTTCAGTTTGGATATGGGCTGATCTTTTGAAGCTAATTCCATTTCTGTGATTTTAAGTAAAATTGGCTTCCTACGCTAATATTTATTACTACTCCACTAGAGTTTTACCTAATTTATTCAGCAATCATATGTATTTGAAAATCATAACTTCAGCTCCAAAAATCCTGAGATTTAAAGTCCAATTGATGTAAAAAAAAAAAAAAAAAAAAAAAAAAAAGTTTTAAATTGCCTTTTAGTTGCTTAGACAGACAGACAGATTTGTCACAGCAATCAGAAAGGTCAGTATGTTTTTTTTTAATTGAAGTAAAATACCATGATTCTTTGAAATAGAACTTCAAAAAACCCCAAACCTATATCAAAAGGTGTACAAGAAAATAAGTTTGAGCTGCAAATATTCTCACACATGAGTGAAACATCAAAGAAACACACTGTATTGATAACACTCAAATTTCATATTCTTAAAAAACGGGACAGGACTTCAAAACTTCAGCCATATGCTTAAAACAGAAAACTAAAGTTGTGAGGGAAAGGAAAATGAAAAATCAGACAACTGCTTGTCAATTAACATTCATGTCAAAGACAAAATTCTCACATTTTTCTTATTTTTCTCTCATTCTATTGTTTATAGAAAATGTGAGTTAGTTGAAATTACTTGTAGAAAGGGTTTATCTTTTTTTTTGTGGGGACCAATAAATTGATTGTTTCTCAGAATAGGGGAAAAAGGACATTTAAAAACTATTAGAAGTACTCATTTTCAACTTTATTTAGGGTAAGAATTTGAGCTTGGAGATAATAAATTCCTCTTCTTTAAAATGTTTGTTGCTACTGAAGAGATGAAGGTAATTACAAGGCACATGCAATTCTTACAAAAAGTTTACTTTTCAATCTACTTTACTTTTCCAATCTCAAGAATTCTTGCTGTACTGGAAAACAGTTTCTTATTTTTGCCTGCTGCATGCAACAGTTATCATTGCCATAGAAAATCAGGAGGGACTTCTGCATGTCCTGCATGCATGTGCTGATACAAAGCCCTGCTGTCCTCCAAAGAACAGCTGAAATGCAAGAATTACAGCCTTCCAAGAATGCTAAGCACTCTTGCCAGACTGACACTCATTTAATTACTACAGGAAGACAGGATTTATATCTGCTTTCATGTTATTATGACATATTTATAACTGAATATCTTCAAGGACTACCACTTTAAATGGGACAGAAGTACAGGAGACTACTCTGGTTCAAATTTATTGGGACTGACAAACCAAATGTTATTATAAGTTGAACACCCGATTGCACAGAGTAACAGGAGGAAAGGCTGTGCACAATGGGTTTATTGTACTAAAATGAAAAGAACATTCCTGAGCTATATTTTGAAATAAACATTTAAAAGACAGTTTTTGTATGTTTGTATTGCTAAGTTCGTGTTTTAAGTGAGATCGATCTTAAATGTAGAGCTATTCAAAGAGAAAAATCTTCTGGCCTTGCTCCAAACACCTTTCACCACATATGAAAACCTTTCAGGGGGAATGTATCCAAGATGATTTAGGGAAACCTGATCTTGCTTCTACATCCACCATGGATGGTGAATCCTGAAGAAACTGTCAACTAACATCTCTTATGAGGTGTTTAGTTGCTGCTTCCCAAGTATAAAGAAGCAAGCTCTGTTGAAGCATAAAGTTAAGTAGGCAGCTTGAGCTTATTTTAAAATCAAAACAATAGATGGGAAAAGCCCACAGAACAAAACACGATACTCAGCTATCAAGCTGATCCAAAGGCATCCCTTGAAGCCATTTCATTGGCTACCTGAAAAAAATAACTAACTTCTTCCATTGTTATTCCATTCTTCTTGCCCAAGCAGTGACTTAAAATAGCCTGGTTGCACGGGGAATAGATGCCACACTGTGGGTGGGACCTGAGCTCAGGCAGAGACTGGTGGCAAGTCTCTCATGGGAAGTGGTATCTAGGGGGAGGGCTTGATTATGTGACAGTTCCCCACACCATACCCAAAAATACTATCTGCACACTGACAGAGTAGATCAGACAAGAAGCATGCACACTGCCAGGCTGCTTTGGGAGATAGGTGAAGAGCACCAGACACTAGGTTCTTCTGGTTGGGACACACTACTTGCCAGCAGACACACATGCTTGTGGTGATTGGCTCCAACCTGAAATGAAGAGTGAAAGGCATCAGCATGTCAGCAGGCTGTACATGACTTGCCTTTGTGAATTAACAGAAAATGTGTGTCTGCTGTCCCCTCATTTGAGTATAGGAAGAGTAATGGTTCAAGATACTTGCCGAGCCAAGAGTCAACTCACATCTTGGCCAACAAGCAAAGTTAATGTAACTTACTTCTATTCTTCACACTGGCTCAAGCTGTAGATCAACATGTCATCTTCCAGGAAAAAAAAAAAAAAAAAAAATGCTTGATTTGTGTCTTTAAACTTTCCCTTTCTTTCTATTTTATTTTTCTAAGATTAATTTTGAAACACGTGACTGCATTTTTGCATTTCCTAATCCAGTGCAAATTGTTGCTTTTTCATCCTGCACTTATTCATCTTGGCCATGGTCAACTGTATGATCTTGAACAAGACGAAGTACCAAGTCCTGCACTTGGGCTGCAGCAACCCCGCGCCAAGCTATAGACTCAGGGAGCTTGGAGTTGGAAAGCTGCTGGGCAGGAAGGGACTTGAGGGTGTTGATTGACAGCTGGTTGAACATGAGCCAGAAATGTGCCCAGGTGGCCCAAAAAGCCAATGGCATCTTGTCTTATTTTAGGAACAGTGCAGTCAGCAGGGCTAGAGAAGTGATTGTCTCACTGTACTTGGCACTGGTCAGGCCACATCTTGAGTACTGGGCTCAGTTTTGGGCACCACAGGACAAGAAGGACATTTTGGTTCTAGACAGAGTGGAAAGAAGGACACCAAAGCTAGTGAAGGGTCTTGAGGATAAGTTTTATGAGGAACAGCTGAGCGAACTGGGGTTGTTTAGCCTGGAGAAGAGGATGCTGAGGGGAGACCTTATCGCTCTCTACAACTCCCTGAAGGGAAGTTGTAGGGAGGCAGTTGTGGACCTCTTCTTACCTGGTGCAACTGACAGGACAGGAGGAAACGGTATTAAGTTATGCCAGGCGAGGTTCAGGTTAGACATTAGGAAAAACTTCTACACCAAATGGGTGATCAAGGTCTGGTACAGGCTTTCAGGGAAGTGGTGGAATCACCATCCCTGGATGTATTTAAAAGCTATCTGGAGAGGGTGCTCAGGGGTATGGTGTAGAAGTGGCCTGGTAGAGTTATATAATGGTTGGACTCGATGACCTTAAAGGTCTTTTACAACCATAGCAATTCTGTGTGATTCTGTGATTCTGTTGTCCTCACTACACAATTTTGCCACTGCACAGATATTTAAAAGTATCAGTTCCTTTCTCTTGTGAAGTTTGACTGTTTTGAGCTGGAACTCCTACATAAATAGGAGCTTCTAAAATGATTTGAGCTAATGAACACTGAACTTGCATGTCATTTCTGGAATGTGGAGAAAGACAAGCTAAAAATGCTATCACTAGAAGCTAAAAATTATTATTCTTCCCTGTCTCGTCCTAAGTGCTCATAACTGACTGAGCAGAAAGAGCTGGTGAACTGAGTGCAGGACAAGACAGTGTATGACTTCTGAAGAGCTGTCACTTTTTTGTCCTTTTTAGCAGAGTGAGAATTATTTCAGCTACATCTCAAAAAAAAAACTTTAGGTAAAGAAAAAAAAAAAGAGCTACCAAACCCAAAATACCAAATGAAAACCAAAAATCCTGGGAAATACCTAGATTTAAGAATTTAAAGATTTGGAAACTGTGGCTCAGTCTCTGCACACAAAGTAAATTTTAAAAAATAGGAAGAAAATATGTTTTTTCATGATCTAGGACATTCGCAGGATGTATAAGAAATAAGGCTCTGCACGGTAGGAAGACATTTTTTTCTTAAAATCCCAGGTCAAATATTATAACCTTATTTGATAGTTGAGCAAATGTTATTGAACTCTGCAAATATCATCAGCATTGAGAATGTGATGAAGTAGTAGGTCAATGAAAGCATAAAACAGAATGGAAGACAATTGATTTTAATCCAGACATTTTGGAGATATGTTACTGTAAACCCCGTGGAGTACTACACGGATACTGGAAACACTGTAGATGAATATACAGAAGCTTTATGGAATTATATTCATACAGAGCTCTGATACTAAAATAAAAAAGTATGTCAAACTATACTCGAGGTTATACAAAACAGCCACACCTATTTGTATGTTCAAAATCAATACATCTAGAGGCAATAGAAATATATATATTTATAGATAAACTTTGTTGTACCGTTTCTAAATGTCATAGTGTGATCTAAATATCCTGTCTCTCTTTGTATTTTAATTATTTCTGATAGCTATGAAGCCCCAGAAATACTGCTGTTTGTGCTTCCTACCTGTGTTAAATGGAGATATCCAAACCAGAAAGCAGGGTGGATCCCAAATTACATGTAACTGAGTTACCAATTACAAGGTAATTTTTTAATGTAATTACAGAAAGGAAAATTTCTAGCAGTTCTCTGCAGGCTAGGGAAGTGTTTATCAATCACTGAAAAAAATAAGTAATTTCTAGAAAAGATAGCTTTTCTAGAAGGAATGTTTCAAATGAGCTATGCTTAGATTTTGCTCAGTTGATCCATAAAATCACTGTTCAGGTCAAGGCATCCATGGTAGTGTGGATCAGGTCCAAGTCTCTTGTCTGCTTATTCTACATATGCTTATCCATACAGACCTGCAGGCACATCTGTTTCTGTAGGATATATTTTAGCATTCTTTCTCAGCTGCATGCATCAAAAACAGACAAATCTTTCCATCACCCTGCACGTCCTTTTCAAAACGCACTGACAGACTGTCAGCACTCAAGTGGCCAAGCCTGCTGACTGCTGTTTAGATCACTGCCTCAATCAGGTTAAGTGCAGCTTTTAGTAAGCTAAACAAGCGCCTCTAACTCCAGATAAAGGCTTGGCTCTTTGTACAAAGAGAGGAGGAACAAAGAATAAAAGTTGGTAAAAGAAGTGCAGGGACAGAGAAAATCACAAAGAAAACTGTTCCCATTGCACCCCTTAATATGTGCAGAATACACATTATGTACACACAAATATGTACACAGTACACAAATATACACTCTAAAGTTGACTTGATATGTTTCCTTATAAAATGCATCTTTTTTATTATTGCCTTGATGAGGAGAAACACTGTTGTGTTTTTTACTTGATTGTACCTGTGCAAAAGCAACTTTGGAGAAAATAAACCTCAGGGTAGCCCCATGGGTGCTAATTACATCTTTGCAGGCCTTCTTGTACTACATCCTAAATAATTTCATTTCAACTCTAGTTTCATACACTACTTAAATGAAAAGTTAAATAACGCCAAAATCTCCACAATACTTCCGTAAGCATAGGGGAAATACAATTAGCCTGTCAGTGAAGTAATCCCTTAGAATTTTTAATAAAAGACTCAAAGCTTTAGGAGGCAGTCTTATAAAATATTTACAAGGAATTGTTTAAATTAAATATGGAAATGAAAAAAAAAAAAAATTAGATTCCCTGTGTAATCATTATGGAAAGCTTTCATTTTCTCCCAGCAACTCCAAGACAACTCAAGATTTCGTGGGCTTATGCTTAGAATGAGAAGCATGTGAATTTACTGGACAGTTAAACAAGGTTTCACACATTATTTGTACTCAAAGCTCAGCTTTCTTCTTCCAAAACAAGAAGCAGCACCATCAGAAGAGGGTCAATTGTCACAAAAACATTCCTTTTACAGTGCTGCCTCACAGCAGAAGTGGACCACAAATTAAGTGCACTTGAGACTCTGATCTCTTTGAAATACTGACATCTCCTAAAGTAAACACAGGTTGATATCTCCTATCTGGTAGTTACAACACATCTTTTATTTCATATTCAGTGTTTGCCAACAGAAATTACCAAAGCATTTATTATTTATAATACCAAAGTTATTAAAACAACTCTTGATGACATATAAATAATCTGGCACAATAGAAAAGGACTGACACTCTCTGAAGTTAAATGTCATTACAATTATATATTTATTTACACTTGTAATAAAATATTAGCTTTTAACAACTTTTTCCAAGGGTGTCTTTATTTCTACATAGCAACAGTTTTTCTTGCTTTAATAATAGAGCGAAAATAACCATGATTTTAAGATCTCATGTAGAACACCTGATTTTAAGCAACACAATACAAACAGCTTAACTACACTGGTGTTTCAACCTTTCAAAACTCCTCAGCAATCAGATACAGCACATCCACAACTTCCTGATTTCTTTTTAGAAATCGGCAAAGCACCTGACTGATCCTGAAGAGACCTATCAAGAAATATTAACCATGTGGGGAACCTATGCAGTCATTTTGCTGATTTGGGCTTCTTTCTCTATAAATCAAGAAAATAGTAGTACGTTTTTTGTAAACTGTTTTAAGACCTTTTCAGGGAATTAGTTATACATTGAATGACAGGCATTACTAACAGATTACTAAGGAATGCCTTCAGACTAATCCTGTTGCTGCCTTTTCTGATTGCGATGAAAACAAACAAGAACAAAAATTTCCAATTATTAGATAAATGAGAAAACAGCATTAATTTATTAGTGGACTGTCCAGTGATTCAAAGAAAATACTTATTATTTATGTAATGCATATAGTAACTTGCTAAAAGTGAGAACAAGGAATGTCCAGGCAAAGACTGTCTTTCTCTTCCTGTGCTTAGCGGCACAGAAGTTAATTTTGCCTTATCATCTTGACTGTATGAAGGATGACATAGTGGTAAATTCTAACAAGATGTCTTAGGAACAACAGGAAGGAAAATTCCAACAGCAATTCAAGAGAAGCAAATGCAAATTTGTGAAAGTGAATTATACTTGTGCAGTGGTTCATGGTTGACATTGCAAATCACCAGAGTGAACTGAAAAAAAAAAAAAAAAAAAAAGAAAAAAAAAGAATAGGAAGAAAAGTATGTTAAATTACGTAAATTTTCATAATATTTCATTTTCCTGAGCGAGTCAAGTTCTGGAATCACAACCTGTATTGACTATAAACTGCAAGATTTTGCAAAGTTCAGTGAGGCAGGAAAATGAGCTTTTACCAAAGAGTATATATTTGCTGTAATACTGATATAGGGGAATAATATTAATAAATAAATAAAATAATGGTTAATTTCAC
>NW_008606493.1:0-11229 GCF_000691845.1 Merops nubicus
TCAGGAGTGGAGAGGGTTAACAGAGAGCATCTATAATGGTTCTGGGGGTGTCCCTTGACCCCAAACCACAGCACTCTCACACAAGTCCTGCCTGTGCTGTCAAGGGTGGGTGAAGCACTGAAGGCTTATCTGGTTCTTTTCAAAAAAGAAAGCTCCCAGAGTTAATTCCAACTTCATAGATTCTTCTTCCCAAATGTAAAGTTCATAAAGCATCCCTTAATCAGCCCACATGTTCATACAGTGCTCCAACCAGAAACTTTTTACCTCTTTAAAATAAGGAAGTTTTGGACTCATTTCTGTAAAAGAAGAAGCAGAAAAAAGTAAAAGCAAAGGTCCTCTTTCTGGCCTTTAGTCCTTGTGTTAGTTCTTCCTTCCTTTCTACTAGATTCAAATTCCATTTCCTCCAAAGAGGTCTTGCTCTTCCCAGCTCCCACATTTATCCATCTTAAGTGTACATCAGGCTACTTAACCAGCTTCCTTGCTAAAATGGTATCACTCCTTTCATACTGGAATTTGTCTGGCTTCAATTCTGGCCACTGATTAATTTCAAAAACTTTCTTCCATCATTAGCCCCTGGCACTTTTTTTTGTGTATCTGTATATACAAGGTGTTATCTCCTCTTGACTATTTCTGCATTGTGCTGGGTTTTCATAGTGTTAGAAGAAAACATAAATACTCCTTTGTTTTTTAGCTGTTGAGCATACACAGCATCAGAAAACAATCTAGCTGTCAGCTGCCTCTATTCCTAATTCCTGCCTTGCTACAGGAATACTTCTAAGGTCTCTTACCTTAAAGCCTGACAGCAATCAGCAGTGACACAGAAGTGCCTGCTCTGGAACACACTCATTAATTTTAGTCCTAGCTGTTGCTTAAGCCTGAAAGGTAGGCTTTGTTAAAAAAAAAAACACAACCAACCAAACAAAACCCAAATGTAATATATGAACAGTATCACTGTTGTGCTTTCTCAGTGCCAGCTAATGCACAGAAAAGAGTGGGTTTCTTGGCCCTTCATTTCAATACATCTGTGTAACAATATGAGTTTTAACTAGAGTAAACGTTCAAGGACTAGTAAACTGAGGGTAGACCCAGAAATGTTTACAGTGTCTGCATTGTGGAACCTCCTTTGGATGGCTTAAAATTCAAACACTCTAATGTGAATGGCTTTATTGTGCTTATACTCTGAAACATACTCAGATGATAACTGCTAGAAGCAGCTTAGAAAGCCACTCCTCTGTTACTCTCCTGCTCTCCCCAAATCCTCTCAGACAAAAAGTGACCACCAGCAGATACCTGCTTCACAGATACCTTGCTTCACAGCTTTGAGGAGGCTCATGCAGCAGGGCTGGTCCCAGCTGTTGGGAATGGGACATTTGCACAGCTGAGTGTACTCCTGCTTACACCACATCAAGTAACATGGTCACACGATTAACATCAGCTTTCTAAACACACTGCCTCTCCCCCTTATTATGTTTACAGTGATCATAATTTGTCCATTACCTTAATTTTACTGATCAGACTTCTGGACTAAGTTTCCTTTCATGTACTTATTTCTTATAGTCTGTATTACAGAGTGCCTCTCCTAAGGCAAAAAAAAAAAAAAAAAAAAATCCCTATTCTTCAATTAAAAAAATTATGCAAATATTAGTCATGACACATGTCAGATATTGACACGTGAAACATTACAACTTTGTCACCATGCTCTTGCGGCATCTGCTTCTCATCCAGACTCTTGGCTGGCTGTAACAAAGCAGTCACAATAGTGAACGTGCTCTAATTATCCTGTTTCTGGATGATAAATTTCTGTCAGAAGGAAATATTTCAATTTATCCTACATACCACCAGAAAGAAACTGTAAATATACAGTTTGTCTAAATCAAATTAGAAAACAAAGTGTATTTTCAAATATCCACACTAAATGTTTGGGAGTTCTGTGTGTGAAATAAATTGATACACTGAAAATCACTTTGATTAACTGCTCATCAAAAACTGGTTTCACCAAACACAGTGCATTTTCAAACATCTAAAATCTAAACCACTTCTCTGTACATATTTTATATGTTGTCGAGCAGTAGAAGCCAAAACAGTGACTCAGATGACCGTGAGAATTTTATCTAAGTAAAGCTACAGAAGTGTTTCTTCTATATCACTTGAGTATAAGAAATTGTAGGACAGCAATCCTGTGTACAGCTTTTTCAGAATGTAAGCTGCCTTCACACGTAGGTTGACAGTCTAAACTAATGACACTTACCCGGTGAGTTTTTTGCTTTGCTGTCTCTATAATACACAGGTATTTTCTTCTTGGCTTCCTTTTTTTACTTTAGACCATGTCTCCATCATAAGAGAAAGAAAAGGGAAGCATTCAGAAGATTTCTTTGACAGCTGCATCATCAGCCACTTCAAAGGTGAGATCAGCCTTAAGTAAGGGAAAAATCCATGGTTCTGCCTTATTAATGAGCTCAGTCAGAAGTTGTAGAATCAGAGAATGCTTTGGGTGGGAAAGGACCTTAAAGACTATCTAGTTCCAACAGCCCTGCCATGGGCAGGGATCCCTTCCACTAGATGAGGTTGAACAAGGCCCCATCCAACCTAGTCTGGAACACCTCCAGTGATGGAACATCCACAGCTGCCCTGGGCAACCTCTTCCAGTGCCTCACCACCCTCATACTGAAGAACTTCTTCATTGCATCTAGTCTAAACCTACCCTCTTCCAGTTTGAAGCCATTATCCCTCATCCTATCACTACAAACCCGTGTAAAAAGTCCCTCCCTGACTTTCTTGTAGGCCTCCTTCAGATACTGGAAGGCCACAGTAAGGTCTGCCCAGAGTCTTCTCTCCTCCAGGCTGAACAATCCCAACTCTCCCAGCTTGTCCTCACGGGATAGGTGTTCCAGCCCTCTGACCCTCGTTGCAGCCCTCCTCTGGGTCTGCTCCAACAGGTCTATGTCCTTCTTGTGTTGGGGGCTCCAAAGCTGTACACAGCACTCCACGTGGAGTGGAGTGGGGTAGAGGGGGAGAATCAACTTCCTCGACCTGCTGGCCACACTTTGATGCATTCCAGGATATGATTGGCTTTCTGCACTGCAGTCACACTTTGTTGGCTCATGTTAAGTTTTTCATCAGCCAGCGCCCCCAAGTCTTTCTCCTCTGGACTATTCTCAATCTCTGCTCTGCCCAGCCTGTATTTGGATAGGGGTTGCCCCCACCCGGGTGCATGACCTTGCACTTAGCCTTATTGAACTTTATGGGATTGACATAGGCCCACGTGTATCATGGTGCTTTCCTGATTTACAATGCATTTTGCATTCAAAAGTAACAGGTTTTGCCTCTTGCAAGTTAGAAGTTTGTTTAAAAAAATTATTGATTAGCTTTATTGCTTCAAATGCATTAAACTGATTTGGATGGTCAGCAATCTTTCCATACTTTGTATATCAAGTAAATATATATCTGCACATTTTATCTGTCCTTCTCTGTGAAATATTTACTGTCTTGTCAAGGCAGCTCAAGAAGAATTGGTTTAAACTAGAACCTGTATGCTTCATTTCAGCAGCTGGCAGAACAGTAGTACTGCAAACCAGAAATTTTTTCAGAGACACAGTCCTACCATACTGTATTCTGCCACATGGTACTGTCACCTCCTTGAAATCCAAAGATGGATACAGGTAACAACTGACTCATTTTTGACAGATCTTCTACTATTTCTTTCACACTGCCTGCATGTCTAACCCTCCTTTCCAGGATTTTGATCTCCCAGTAGGGAACTGTGTCTTATTGGTAGGTAATGGTGCGTTGCTCACAGTTACTGACTTCTTGCCCCAGGTTACACAATTTTCATGTTCCTGTGCTCTTTTGCCTAGGAAGGTGGAGCTGAGGACCTGGACAGGTGACCTGGATGGAGGGATTGCCTTGTGACAAAAGATTGGCTGCACACAGGTGTCTTCCTAGTTTACAAAGTTTCTGCTAATTTTCCTCTTAGTGTTGGTGGGTATATATAGGACATAGCCCTTATACATTCTGTAACAAATGTCAAAGAAGCAAGCAAAGAAGAGCATTCTGAGAAGGAAAACACCTTCACTAAAACAGCACAGTGTTTTCTTAGGAAAAACAAAACAAAACAAAACCCAACCCAAAAACGCCCACCCAAAAACTTCACACAATGAAGTCATAGCACCGTTTTCAAACTTTCCATTATGAATTTTAATTAACTAGGAGTATTGCTACAGCAGATTAGATCCTCTACTTAGTGACCAAGACATCATTTAGGTGTGTAATATTTAAAAACAGAAGGACATTTGTCTTAGCTATTTGATTATGTTGACTTTAATTATGCCAGCAGCTAAACTGAAACTGAAATTTATCAACACATTGCTGTATAGTAGTTAAAAAAAAAAAATAGACTGAAGCATCTTTTATATGAAGAAAAGCTGAAAGAGCTGGGACTGTTCAGCCTGGAGGTTTTATCAATGTCTATAAATAGGTGATGGCTGGTAAGGAAGAAGAGGGAGCCAGGATGATAGGAACAAAGAGCAAAAATTAAAAACTGGGAATTCCATATAAATACAAGGAAATGTTTTTCTTTTACTGTAAGGGTGGTCAAATACAAGACCAGGCTGCCCACAGAGGTTGTGAAATCGCCATCATTGTAGGCTTTCAGAACCTAACATGGTCCTACTCTAGCTGACTCAGCTTGAGCAGCAGGATTTGGACTGGATGACCTCAGAAGGCCACTTCCAAGCTATGTGTTTCTGTGATTCCGTACTAATCCCCTGATCAAATTCAGTCACATTTGCTAAAGGAGTAGCTGTCTTAGACGTTTTAGATTCCTGAAACTTTTTTGGAAATACTAAGTTACAAGGAGAGGGGAAGTGAAAACCACTTTTTGTCTTGCAGGAGACACAAGCACCTTTCTGCACTCCCTTGGGGGTAACAACTCACTCCCTAAATGGAATACAGATTTATTAGCATAGACATATTAGCCCTTGCATAGCTGCAAAGTGGCATCATTGGCACCTTTACTTGCCTGGCTTGTAAGCTCCTCCCGTCTGCAAAACAAATCCTCTGCCCCATGCTGCATAGCAGCTACTGGAGGGGTGTGGGATTATTGGAAGAGGAAGCAGCTCAGTGAGAGGGCTATGGAAGACAATAGAAGTGGAATGGTGGAAGGTGAAAAAGCAGTGATGCAGCTGGCATGGGAGGAGCTGAGGTTATTTCAGGACACAACTGTGTAAAATCAGGCTTTACACATCGTACTGCTCATGGGATGACTTGTTGGATGAAAAGAGTTAGAGGCGTTACAGCACTGACTGCTGTTTGTGTATCACACAGTACTCTTCTAGGCACTGTAGAAGCAGAGCAGAGAGTATTACCATGATGCACTGCCCAAGCTACTCCATCCTTCTTATAGAAGAAACAATTAATCCACGTGGAGTACCATAATGCAATAGCTATTCTTCTTCCAGGCTGACACATCACTGCCTAATAATGTTTCAGGCTTCAACTAGTCTCTCTTGATATACAGATTTAGCTTGCACTTGACAATGATTCAGCTGGAGGGGAGACAGGGAGAGCAAGCAAACAGACAGCACTGAAGAGGAAAGCGTGAATGCCATGCAGTTGGAGGTGGAGCAGAGGAACGTTTGAAAGCACCTGCTCCTGTTTGGTTACTGTGGGTTTGGTTTTTTTCCTTCTCTTGCTATCTTGTGATAATCATAATGACAAAATCATTAACCTTCACTTTTACTCTTGCTTCCCTGCAGTCAGAGATAAACAAGGTGGTAATCAGCTGCTCAGACATTGTTCTTGAGCTTACTGGACCTGAATCTGTTTTTTGTTAATGCAACAAAACAACGGATGGAGACAAGGATTTGAATGCTCCAGAACAGCTTCTGAGTCATGCAGGCTGGTCTGAGAAACCTGATAGCAAAAGCAGGCAGATTAGTTGGATTTAATGGCAGTTGTCACTCTCAGGAATGAACAGAAGCTGCTGAGAATAATATTCATAAGGTACAAAGGAAGCAAAAGAAGTCTCAGAAACACCACCTGGACAGCATAGCTAGCTCGTCAAGAATTTTTCTTTTTTTTTCTTTTTTTTTTTTTTTTTTTTTTTCTTTTTTTTTTTTTTTGTGAAGGTACAAGTTGAGAAAAGGTATAAACAAGTAAACAGAGCTTGCACCTGCCCACCTGCTACCATCCAGAGAAACAGCCTGTTCCAGCCCTTCTGTATTAATGAATCACTTTGTAAGCATGATTTCCCCCTGTCAGGATTTCAGAAATTGCCTGATTGCTTAATAACTTGAAGACAGAAGATCAACTACAAAAAGCATACACTTTAAGGCATCTGTTGGAGATATACATTAATGTTAAGATGATGGTGACTATTTGGAAGGATTCCTTCTATGTACAGAGCATATTCTCAGACAGTGAGGGTCTTCCTTGACCGACTCTTCATGCCCATTCTGATACTGGAACTAATCACTTTCCCAGCTTTACACTGGTCTGGGGCTTAACTCCTGGACAGTATACCAGTGTGTTAATAGACTTTCTTTTGGCAGAGGGATTTCCAAGAATGCCTTTGAGTATCCATTAGAAGGGGACTATGTTTAAAGTCAGAAACCAAACTTTACTTCAGCAGACTTATAACTGTACTTTATCTGCACATTAACATAATAATGGTGACCAGAGCTTCTGTAAACAGAAGAAAAAAAAAACATTAATAACAATGACATACAAAATGGTCTAGTCCTCTGTGCTGGTTTGAGCTAGAACAGAAATAATTCTGTTAAATGATTTTACTTTTCAGTTAAATGTCTTGTAACTAACTGAACTTTCTGAAGTTAACAGCATTTTTCCAGTGTCTGCTTCTAGAAGCAATAATGCTCGATATTTATAGTTACTACTAAGGCTTGGCATGCAGAAAGGTTCCTGCCAAACTGTGTACCACACTGAGGTGCCACAAAGTGAAAGGTTGCACCTATGGGGAGAGGCAGACAGGACAAGTGAACTTCCATTCCATTCCATTCCATTCCATTCCATTCCATTCCATTCCATTCCATTCCATGTATGTCATATTTAGTATAAAGCTGAGAGATCAGAAGGGTTAAGCTCTCTTCTTCAATGGCTGGTGTCCAAGAAGGACTCCATACATTCATCCAGGCATTCCTCAGTCAGGTTCCAGAACCCAGCTCCTGAATCTGGTTCCCATGTGCCACTGAGTCCAGTTGGGGACTTCCTCAGTACCTGCCCACAGTACCAGAGGTGATGCTGACATAATTGCCATCAGGGGGGCTGGGTTCAATATTTGGTTTGTATATATTTATATGTATTTAATTTTATTTTTATTACTGCTTCATTAAAGCTGTTTTAGTTTTCTAATCTGTAAGTGTCTCTCTCCCTTATTCCCTTATTACTTCCTCTTTGGGAAGAGAGGGGTTAATAGAGAGCATCTGGGTTTTTTTGTGTAGTGGCCAGCCCAGCCCTAACCCTTGACATCATCAGGAAAAATACAATTTAAGTGATTTGGAAGAACTGGAAGGATTTTTTTATTAAATACAAAAATCTAATTTCATTCACAGATGAACAATCACAAATCCTATCCCTTAGGCAAAATAAACTACTTTGATGTTTATTTTTCTTTGGAACGAATACAGAGCTGAGAGACTGAAAAACTTTTACGTTATGTTTGGAAATGTCCATATGTGTCATTTTGGCATTTGGAGTCCTAGCATGGCAGTTAGCCATTCCTGACAGGAAATGTTTTTCATAAAGTTTGCCTTAGCTTTATCGGAATTGTGTTTTGGGCAGGTATCTGCATTTCTCACTCTGGGGTAGGAATTCAGTCTTCACACCACAAAGACATGTTAGTCTGTAGAGGAGAAAGGGGACAAAACTTCTCATCTAACTCTTGATAGTAGCTTTAACAGCACCAGAGTGGAGAGACTGTTCTCTGAGTCTTATGTACAAGTAATACCTGATGGGTCTACAGACCTATTTCTCCTCACTCTTTTGAAAGACTAAAAATAATTTTATTTTAAACACACTCTGCACTAAATAGAATCAGCTCCATTACTTCCACAAAACTTATGGCAATGTAAAATGAGTAGAAAAGGTAAGAACACCCAGAGTATGTATACAACAGTCTAGAGAACGTGGAATGACTAAGAGGAAGACTAAGGAGCTGATGTGTAATCAACAGATCGGGGTGATGTTTCCTGTGTGGTCTAAAACAATCAAAGAACACTGAGACTCAAACAAGGATGTGTCCTTCAGAGTAGACTTCTCATTCCCTCTTTGTCATTTTATGTTTCTCATCACACTTCCCTTGGAATATGCTTTAGTCTGAAGGAAAAAAGTATTCTTCTCCTTTGGGACCACAGCTTACTTTGCAGACTAGTACTTGTGCAGTTGGCTAGCTCTATTATCACTTGAATGCCATAAGGGAAAAACTAAACTCGAACTGGAAATTACAACTTCCTTTGGAAGTACTCCTTTGAGAAGCACTCTTTCATATTATTATCAGATTTCTTAAGGCTTAGAAGCAGTGCCTGAAATAACATCAAATATCTTTAAAGTTTTGCAAGAAGAAAATGGTGAAAACATCTTCTTGATATATCTTTATCTTGTGAAACAAAAGACAAACAGAAGACAAGGCATAAACTGAAAGGTGGGGTTCACAAGGTCACTGTTAATGGCCGCAGGAGGAAGCAGAGCTGAATATTGCTAATGTAAGCAGGTCTTCACTGCAGTGCAAGAATTTTTCATGGACACAGTTACTTACTGTCAAATACACGCTTATATTTTTGCTCTAGCAAGTAATCAAAACCCAGCACTTTCTCCATAAAAATGTATAGCAATTTTAAATAATATAATTAATATTACAGAGCTGTAAGCAGGATTCAGCAAAATATGGACTTTCGCACCTGTGCTATGAGAAAGAACACAGCTTCAGCAAACTATTGACTCTGACAGCATTTTCAAATACATACAAGCTCCAACAGTGTGTGAAGGCTGAATCTGCAATTGGAGATTAAAAATATCGAAACCATTATGGAAAAGTTTTTTTTTTTTTTTTCCTAGTTTCTATAGCCAGTGTGGAGGTGTGTAATTGCTTTGGAGCATGGCTGGGACAGGTCTAGAAACCTGTTACTGATGAAAACATGATACTGATTGATTAAGGGTTGATTTGTTTGTTTTTAAATTCTGACATGTATCCAGAGATAATTCTAGCCCTCCCTGGGTAGGTTTTGCTCTCAGGGGAACCACTTCAAACATTTTATAATAGAGTGTATTAACAGCACATTATGAGTGGCCGCCTCCTCCAGCTGCTTTGGCCTCTATCTCTCCCACCCAGGTGACAGCGCCCAGGCTGGCACCCAGGGACCCAGGGTCTCTACCCAGGCTGAGGGACGTGACTGCTGCTTTCCCATTTGGAGGCTCAACCAGAAGTGAAGCTGCACAAATGTCCCTTTAACACAGAGACACAGAGACACACAGAGGACACCGACACAGCCAGCCACTTGCACTGCCAGAGAGGAGCTGATGTGTCGGACAGCACCCCCACAGAGGACACCCACAAACACAAGGGCAGTCAGCCCAGCCCTTTTGTCCTCCTGGGCTGGCAGAGACAGAAGGTCACTCCTGCAGCACATACGGGACGCTCTCCAGGTTCACAAGCACACATTGCTTTGCGGATCCCCCAAAAACTGGCATAGCCCCTCTCCCTGCCCAGCACCCTTGCCTCAATCCTAGGCCCCCTTTACCTGCCATGCAGGTCCCCAACTCTCTGGCTCAACCAACTCAGCGCTCAACGCAAACACGCAGTGCTCACACAGTCACCCCACAGCACCTCACACTTGCAGGTCCCCCTGGGCACACCAGCACAGACTCTGACTGCCTGAGACCCCTGGCCTGACCCAGGGTCTCCCGCTGGCTGACTGTCCACCTTAGAAGTTTGCTGGTGATTACACACGCACACTCCACTCTCACCAGGCACACAGGCTGTGACCTGTGATCTTGCTCCAGCCACCAGTGCTGATCCACTCACTTGCCTCAGTCATGCTGGTGACCTTCAGCAGCTGTTTTTGGGAGGTTTGGGAAGTTTCCCACCCCAGCTAGATGTGAAAGACCCCCACCTACTACAGCTGCTGGCACCTAGAAATCATGTAGTTTGCTAGTGATGTTTAAGATCAGAGTCAAATCATAAACCTAACACTGCCAAGTCCACCACTAAGCTGTGCCCCAAAGTGCCACATCTACATGTCTTTCAAACACCTCCAGGCATGGTGACTCACATGCACAGGATAGAGTGAGATTACACAGAGAGGCAGTTCAGAGAAGATTAAATGGGGAATTAGGACAGACTGTGGCAATGAGGCACATGGCTCAGCCAGACAAACCTACTAACAGTCCTCAGTTTACATGTTACTGGCCCCTTTTCTACCTGTTTCAGCTTTCTTCCTCCCCTGCACATTGTCTTATCAGTTTGCTCAGTCCCACTGACTCCCCTCCAATACTGCAGACCCTCAAGTCTGCACCTTTTCAGTTGCAAAGTCCTGCTTGCCTGCAGTTTCTTGAAAGCTGTTGTAGTTAGTGTGACTGATGAGGTTGCCTTCTTGTCTTTGTCTCCATTACGTCTTGCCTGTCAGATCTGTGTCCCCATATACTTCATTGCCTAAGCCTTTTTCTCAGTATTCCATTTGACAAGGTCCTCAAACAGATAATCTTACTGGAATAAACATTCCTGCATTATATATACCCTCACCAGCTAGTGTGACTGACCAGGTTTTGATTCTCATTGTTGCCTCTCTTATTACCTGTTGTCCAGGTCTCTCTGTGTTCTTGTTTATGACTTCCTCTTTTTCTTAGTATCCCCTTCTGTGCTGATAAAGTCCCTGAGCAGACACCTTCAAGGAGCAGACACTCCTGCATAATCTTACAATTAGAACACAATTAAAAAATATTATCACACCGTGTTACAACAGAACAGGAAACAAAATGTAGCAGAAAAAATGAAAAAAACCTTTATTTTATAGTCATACGAATAAAAAACAATCCCCATAGCTGTATGTGAAATAATATTAACAGTGTCAAACATGACAATTCTGACATAATACATGTCAGTACTTTAAACCACAGAAATCTTATCACATATGCTCAGTAGAAATAGTACTGTGCAGAAATGAAGCTCTCTGTAAACACTTTTCCTTTATTTTATCTACATTTAGAACAATTGTGCTT
>NW_008606493.1:11260-16471 GCF_000691845.1 Merops nubicus
TCCCTACACAAAGTAACAGTGCTCTTAAAAAATAAATAATGTGCAATTTCAGACTTACATCCTGAAATATGCTGATCTAGATCCCCATCGAAATCCTGGACATGCCACTGCCAGGAAAATCACTGTAAGAGTGCTCAGCACTCTGCTAGATCAAACACTAGAAAAAATACTGAACCCACGCCTGTTTTTCTTCCATTTCAGTCAGTTAGAGAAAGGGTGCTGACATCAAGCACACGTTGCTGATATTGTTTAACAAAAGAATGGTACAGTTTTTATTACACATCATATTATGTAAACCAGACAAGGCTTGAAAGGTTCAAGTTCTCATATCTGAAGAGTGGCTCAGAGCTGTTGGAAATGCAACTGCCCCAAACCTGAAAACTTAACAACCAAATATGTTTATCTATTATTTTTATGAAACAGGAAAGACTTTCTGCAACAGAAACATTAACATATACATTAATAAACAATTTACAATAAATTTATCTGAATGAAATTGGGTTGTTCAATGTAAAGCTGCCGTAAGAGTCTGAAAAATTATAAACTGTCTGCTTTCTTGATATAGCTCCCAGTTCTTATTTTTAACATACATTTAGGAACCACAGCTGGCAACTGATATGACTAATGGAAGGATAAATTTGAGGAACACTCAACTGATGGGCATTCTTCAGTTGTTGCTTGCCAGGGCAGATATATTTACAATATTAGGGATCCTTATTTTTATCGTATTTACTTCATATTATTGGTTGATAATGTTGGATGATAAAAGTGGTAATTATAATAAAGCCTGTTTATCTGATCTGTGAGCACAGGAGATATGAATGTATATAAACAACAGAAATCATTCAAGGCAGCTATGGAAGCTTGAGCTGTTGACTGCTGCCCCAGTGAAGGACCATGGGGTAAAATTTATCCCGCTGTGAAGTCCCTATAGAGCAGCTAAGCCTTTGGTGTTATGGTCACCTTAAGGAAAAAAAGAGTCATACAGTAGAAGCAATATGTTTCTTTCATTCAGGACCTGGGGTGCTGCAATAGAAATGTGCAAAGCCCAGGGCAGTACAAAGTGAGGAGGTATAAAAGTAACAAAGGATTTCTGCAATGAATCCATTGCTACAGCATCACAGCAGTGAGAAGGCCACTGTAACCTAAAAGCAAAAGCTTTGAGCATACCCCACCTCAGGTCACCCTAGAGTAACCAGTAACTGATGGCCACAAAGCACCTCAAAACAGACAATTTACAGCACAACAAGCTGCACACCAGAGCCCCAGAGGGTTTGGGTTCCACATGGGCACAGATCTTACACTAGAGTAAAATGACTCCTAGTGCTTGGGAAAACCTGAACAAAGACTACAACTGCTACTTGCCTCAGAGGATGGTTTGAAACCTCTCATTCACTTTTTTCCATTTAATTCAGATAATTAAACTTCATCTCAGGATAAAGCCGAGGCAGGTGAGACAGGAGATGGATTAGGGAGGAGTCCTGTTCTTTCTGTAGGCAGACACACCTGTGTGCCAGTTTGAGGGGAGTGTGCTATGAGAAGGACAAGTGTGGATGATGGTAGAGAGCTGTGAGACCATGGCTCACCGTGCCAGAAGTGTGTAGTATTGAAGTCCCAGTTTTGAGAAGGTATAGGCAAACTCTGCTATCTTGGAAGCAGATGCTAATTGCCATGTCTTGTGCCAAATCAAGTACTACTGTGTCTTAAGATATAACAGAATGAGTTTCTATTTCCCAGCAAATTTTGGCAAAACCGTCTTCTACTAAAGTTTCAATTACTAAATTAAGCTACTAAATTTTCATAATCACAGACCTTTAGTCATGCCTTATGAAATACATGTGAATTTAAGAGGAAAAATGGGCAATAAATGGCATTTTAGCTAGCAAACGTTTGTGAGTTTTGTGCTACATATGAAATTGTTGAAGCTGGTTCAAAATTAAATAGATACAGCTACTGTACCTAGATATAGATGTATCTAGACATATCTGTATATAGATACAGATATTTGGAGATGAGGACCAAATGTAGAGCTGAAATCCCAACAAGAAAATGTCCATACGTTGTATCTGCATGCCTCATCCTTAGTCTTGCCTGACATGAAATGGTGGAACCATGGTGTTCTTCATTCACCTGCTGCTTTAATATTAAAACATACCACATGCACACACTTTTGTATCTTAGCGTATGCTGTATTTCTTGTTCACTTTTCTGAAGGAAGAGAGTGAAAGAATTGTTGGTTTTGTGGATAAACAAGAATGATGCTCAGAAAAATTACTCTGAGATAATGCAGTTCTGTGGTATTTCAATTACACGTTAGAATATGAAGCTGACACAAAAGAGGTATATTAGACAGAGATACCATCCAACACCATTAAAAATTTAAGTTTTAAAAGAACAGTTTTATCTGCAGTTCTTTAACTTTCTATTTAATTGGCTATTTTGTTTTTTTTTTTTTCCTTCTTTATACATGTTCCAATGTCTCCTGAGTTCCTTTAGACTTTGTATTTTCCTTTCAGTTAGGAACAAAAATTTTATATACATCTATATACATACATACATGAATGTATGAGTTTTTCTTCACTTCTGCAGATTTTTCTAAAGAATGAAATTCTATATGCAGTATGAGAGTTTGTTTAGAGATTATTAATTCAAAAACTCAAATAGAATAAAGAGTATGTTCCCTACAGGAGCAAGGAAACATCATACACCAAATATACACCATTTCTTCAAGGTAAGGAAAAAATGTGTATAAGAATAGTCTTTGGTACCAAAAATAAGGGCACCTTCTTGTACATCTTCAAATCTGAACACAACATAAAAAGTTCTTTTTAAAAATGGATTAAAAACACCTCTGAGTAGTCCATGTAGTGGGCATTCTGTGATCGGTAGCTGTAGCTAAGAAAACAATTAGGATGTTATGGGTTCTGCGATAGCAAGATATGACACAATAACAACTGATAAAATACTTGATGTTTTCCTCCATTCTCCCACCCTTACAAATTTTTTTCCTAAGACAATTCCATAAGACATATACTTTTAACTAGTCATAACACCCTCAAAATCCTTTAAGGGCTGTAATACTTAAAAGCAACAAGACCCAACCCACAGCAGTAAGAAAAACAGCAATAAAAGCTGAGGTTATAATACAAGATCAGAAACAGTTCTCTGACTGAAGATATTTACTGATTTATCTTACAGTCTTTACTTTCTCTACTCAATTCCACCACAATCTTTTCTGCCAAAGCCTGGTTTATTTGCTCACAAAATTATTTCTTCCACTGGGGATTTCTTCTGTGGGCTGTCTGACCAGTGGAAAGTCAGCAGGCTGTATTTGTCTTCATTAGTTCATCATGAATTTGTCA
The DNA here is from genome assembly GCF_000691845.1 of Merops nubicus. Classification (NCBI taxonomy): domain Eukaryota; kingdom Metazoa; phylum Chordata; class Aves; order Coraciiformes; family Meropidae; genus Merops; species Merops nubicus. Next base: position 14,623 of record NW_008606493.1, read on the forward strand.
CTGGATCCTGTAAACACCACTGAGTATACATTCAAGCTTTGTTCTTGGTGAAAGTGGCACTTAAACCCTTGCAGTCAAGATAGCTTGGTTATACAGCACTTACAGGTGTAACAGCTGGTTATGTACTTCTGATAAAATTCCTCCTTCCAATGGCTTAGTGGATATTGAAACATTGATCCCCATCTTCACTGGGATCCCACTGTCATTTCACAACATCTTTATGACGAAGTGTGTATTCTCAACTTCTCATTGTAGTTTAAATGTGGTTTATTGCTGTATGCATTTCCCTGTTGTTAACTTAAGTGCTCCTCTGTTATGTAACACATACAACGTTTTAAACTCTAATGGCATCCTATGAGGACTGGAATTAGAAAAGTACCGATACTTCAGATCATCATAATAATGATATTTTACTGGGTTTCCATGTACATCCTTGGGGAATGGCCAAAATCCATACAGGTGAATTTCATCACAAAATCTGGTGGCAAGCGTATACATGAGGAGACCAGTGCTGGGTCGTTTAATGTGGACCTTGTTTGTCAGCCAATAGCTGCAAAGAAAGAAAAAGTACATTAAGAAACTCTCATACAACTTCATGTGAATAAAACCTATAAACTTACTGCATCTATTTTGCAATCATTTTACACTACTAAAAAGCTAAATTTGCCTTCTCTAAACTGAGATCATAAATTATGACACTGTTATGGCACACCCTCATTCACCTAGAAGAAAAGTGAGATTATTTAACACAGTGCTACGAAAAGCTTGCCAACTAAGGTTCTTAGGTCAGGCTTTATTTAACCCTCACAGGAAGTCATGCTACTTGCAAATGCTAGAAAACTGCAGTTAACCTCCTCAGACAGATCAGGGAACGGTCCCTTGCTAGAAACTTTGACTTCTTGCAGTATCCAGTTCTGCCTCATCAAATCAGCTGGATACTTAGTATTGGACTCGCCTAATGGTTACTTCACAGACTGATTTGTCTAAATAGAAAATAAAAGGAAATAATAAACACAACACATTAAGAACGGAACTCTCAGAAGTTTTAATTACTTCCCTTATGATGAAAGTACATAAAACTTCCCCGTTGCGAACAGTAGCCTCCAGAAAAGCAAAATCTTAAGAGTAATAATTTTAAAAAGGTTTTATTTTGTACTCAACAGTTCACAGATCCAACCGAAGCTATGGGTACAGTTTTCCTGAGCCAGTAACAACATGCCTAGTTGTAGGTTTAGAGGTTGCAGAGAGGTTTCAGAGGCAAATGTTGGGTGGGTGCAGAAGGAACATGGGAACTGAACTGGATTCCATCGTGTAGTTCATATTGGTATCCTCAAAATCTGCCATCAACATTGTTTTACATCCCCAACCTTTAAAAATATAACTTCATTAAAACAGTGCCATCCTATTACTGGTAAAACACTTCTCCCAATCCTAATTCAATGTAAAGTCTGTTAGTACTTCATAAAAATAAAAATGGGTGTTTAGAAACTTAAACCTGGTCATTCTGCTGGTTCAGATAAACAGCAGCCAAGCACTCAGTTGTACTGGACAAACTGTGGGAACAAGCGGCTGCACGTAAGGGAGGTAAGAAAGTCACTACATAGCCCTGAATCTTTACAAGCCTGAATCACTGTGTTGTATCCCTGTATTCTTTGTTAGTTGTAAGCCATGAATTGTTTCTACCATAGCCTAGACAGGTGAAATGCTGGGGTCTGAACCCCGAGCCCCGAATTAAGGTTGCCATATGGGTGATTCCCACAGCCCTTCATACAGAGGGGGTGAGTTTGCCTTATAGCTTCCCCCCAGGGTGCGGCCGGGCCTGCCGGGAGGGGCAGCAGGGGAATGAGGC
>NW_008606493.1:16895-26721 GCF_000691845.1 Merops nubicus
ACCTTCCTGCGGGCTGTATCACTTTTGCTGGGCCTGGTCATTGGCAGAACAAGAGGGGAGTCAAGGGAGAGAAGCCTCAGCAGACCAGGGTTAGCGTATTGACCATGAGGTTGAAGACAAGACAGGTCTGAAAGAGTTTTTAAAAATTGTTTGCTTATAGAAAAGCTATTGAAGAAATAAATTTGACCACTTCTGACACTCCATATCACAGATGCAGCAAAACAGATTACAAATGAAAACTAATTAATTAATTTTTGTAGAAACTATTTGTATTTTCTAAACTCAGGTGGGCTACATTCACGTATCAGATAATTTAGCATACTTAACATCTTTATTTGCCATACCTACAAATTCCATAGGATTTCTAAGTATAAATATTAGAATCTGGTTTACAAATTCCATAGGATTTCTAAGTATAAATATTAGAATCTGGTTGTGTATATTTAAGTGGACTTTTAATTCCTTTCTCTGGACAGGACTGAATCTGAGGAAACATAGATGTTAGAAACCCAGATAGCTCCAAAAACTTGATATACCAATCCTATTCATTAAGTGGCAAACTGATCTCCAGGTCAACCCACTTGCATACACATGCCTGTCACTTAAGTTCTATACATTCTACACCCATTCCATGGAGACAATGTTTTTGAAAAAAGCTTTCTGAGAAATCTCATACTGTATTTTAAAAGTTAAAATACTAGCATTAAGAAGAGAGTAGGGAAAAAAGACTGAGAAAGAACACTTCAAACTCAAGACTGTCCGTGTCTGTGGGAAAAGCTAGATGATGTGTATTATCTTGATTACACTCTCAAAAAATACTGTAGAACGGGACAAGACTGAGAAAAGCAACATAGGCTACAAGAAGAATAAAGTAACTTCTTATATGAGGAGAGAGTAAACAGTGTAGCTTTAAAAAGAGACAGCTAAGCAGGGATATGACAGAAAGCTCCAAAATTATGGAGTGTGTAGAGAAAACAATTAGGGATTTAATGACTACTTTAACACAAACACTGTGACATGAAAGCTATGAAGCCAGTGGAGTTATTCAGTAATACGTCTAAAATAAACAGCTGAAACTACTTTTTTATACAACACACCACTGAACAGTGGAATTCATTCCAAGAGGATGTCTTGGTTGGCAACCACCATCCATGAAAAGATAGAAATTGTTGAAGTTCACAAACACAGAAGTGCAAATGAAGCTCTTCTCTAGGGTTTGCTGAGCCGCTGCCCATGGAAGCACACATCACAGGGTAAACACCTGACAATTCCTCTGTTCCTAACTTTTCTTCTAAGCCTCTGTGATGGCACCTTGCAATAGTGAAGACCATGGACTAGACAAGAGGGATCTACTTAAATATCCAGTTTTATATTCTCAGACCCGGTGTCTGATTTCTCTAGATGACATTAGCTAAAGTAACTCTCTCAAACTCAGAAAGAGTAAAGCCTTTGCTTGGGTTTTCATGACTTTAGCAGGATTAATCAAATCAGGAATATGAACAACCGTTCAACTGACCCTCTCAATTTATGTAAACATATTAATTTCAACACAGATATGCCTTGGGCAGGAGGTTGCACGAGGAATTAAACTGTGAACAAAAACACAGAGAGTGTGACACCCAGCATAGAAACACTGCTCAGTGTCTGAGTAAGATCTGCTTTACAGTTTTCAATGTACATGTCAAAAAAGCATACACAAAACCCATTTCATTAGAAAAAAAAATGCACTTTATGAAGAGCTGAAACACTCCCCAAAATTCTCATTTGCTTTTTAGCAAACTTAATTTACTACTTCAATATTAAAGGTTGTCTCCTTTTTTTTTTCTTCTTTTTTTCTTTATCCCTTCATCATTCGATAGGACAAAAGGAAATGGCTTCAGGTTGCACAAGGGAGACTTAGGTTGGATATTAAAAAAAATTTCTTCACAGAAAGGGTTGTAAAGCATTCAAACTGGTTACCTAGGGAAGTTACGATCCCTGGAAGTATTTAAAAGATGTGTAGATGTGGTGCTTAGGGATATGGTTTAGTGGTGACCTGGCAGTGCTGGGTTAATGGTTAGACCTGATGATCTTAAAGGTCTCCTCTATCCAAGACAATTCAATGACTCTGTGAGTCCATCTTACACTGTCAAGTAAAGCATTTCATTAATGGCACTGGCACTGAAACCGATGTGAACTTGAGACTACATTCACGATGCTCTTTGCTCACTGGACGGATAAACAGGTTAAAACTGCTTTCAGCTTGTGCCCAACAGCCCTTGAAGGCTGAAGTCAACAACATCTAACATCAGCTCTGGACAGATAGAGTAAAACATGTTTAATGCTATGTTACTTGTTGAACTGACTTCAATTATATAGAAGAAAATCTGACCTCTTTTGATTTAATCAATACAATCTGAAGTCTCCCTTTAAGACATTATGATATAAAATATCCAGTACAGGCCCTTAGATTTGATCAATGCAAGGAATCAGAGCAGATTAATCAGATTTAAAAGCTATAGATTTTACAAATCCTCTCACTTTCTTTTTGCCTTATTTTCCCTACCTCTACATATGTTTCTGTGTGTGAAAGTGTTTGGTAGTCTTATTTTACTGAGTGGAAAATTAATTGTGCAGGCAAAGGCAGTTCATTCTCTAACTCAGTAAAGTATTACTGTATGATCTCCAGTCTGATTATGATTTTTCTCTTCCTCCCATTCATTCTTTGCTTCATCACTTCTGTTTAAACCCAACTAATGCCAATATTCTTTTTAGAAAAATAATTCATACTTACAATATATATGAGAGGAAAAAAGCAACCAAGTTCCTCTAAAACACACTTACATTTCTAGCCCCATTTGCTTAAAATGCAGTGCCTTTATAAATCAGTTTTATTGATTTTTATAAATCCCACAGCTGTCATTGAATTAACCAGCCAGAAGAGCCAGGCTTCATACAAATAAAACTAAATTACTGTAGTAAAATAAGGAAACCAAAATTATTCCTTAGGATCAATATTACACAAAACCTTTAAATGGTTAAGAAGCATTCACTGAAGCACATACAAGCATATAGTGATGGAACAGAAACAATTTGCTGCATCACAACTTTAATGTAGAGTACAAAAGTGAAAGACTGACTGGTTTAAAAACCATTAAATATGAAAAGCCTACTTAAATAGCACATGAGTCCACATGCTACCTTGCCAAAAGACCAGTGCCTTTAAAGAACAACTGTTATTCAGTCTTCACGTCCTATTGAGCTCTAGCTTCACTGGAAACAATGGCAACCAAAATACCAGCCAGGAGCAATGAGATATGACTGGAGTTCTGTCAGGCCTGACAACTGGTTTCACAAGGACATACCACAGACTAATTAAAAACTGTTTTCAGTCACTGTTACAGTTTGTCAGAAAGAAATATATGATACCTCGGTGAAAGGCTGCAAATTCAAATAACTTTACAAGCAATAACTTCCCAACAGAAATTCCTGTGATTTTCAAGTAATGAGATGAATGGATGTTTTACCCCAGGAAGATTTCCCCTCTTCAGCTTGTTTCCTCCAAGATTTGCTGATGCAACAGCCTTTACACCAGTTTCTCTTTTCTGCTTATTATTTCAGAAATGATCATACAGAAATACAACAAGAATTCATCATTATTGACTAGTATTTGCCAAAAATATTTAGAGATATGTGCCTCCATCATATAACTTATTTTCTCTCCGTGGGCTTCATGCAGTTTATAATGTATCAACAGAGGCATCCAGCAGGTAGACATCTACTATTCTTACTGCTGTTATAAATCACTTAAAGAAAAAAGGAATTATGACAATCCCCAAACAAATAAGCTAACCAGGTCAATAAAGAAAGTACTCCACACTTTCTTGATTAAAGTGTTTTGGTTTTTTTTTTTTTTTTTTTTTTTGGGGGGGGGGGTTTTTTTTTTTTTTTTTTTTTTTGGGGGGGGGGGTTTTTTTTTTTTTTTTTTTTTTTGTGTGTGTGGGTGGTTTTTTTTTTTTTTTGTTGTTGTTTTTTTTTAGGAAAAACTGTCTTACTGTTATTATCATACTAAAAATCATGTTATATTACCAGTGGCTTTATGAAATTATGAACAGCCATGTGATTATCAGCAATTTGAAGTGAGATCTTCAATGTGAATTCAAGCTACTCAGCTTCAAGTCATCAGTGTTACAGAAATGAAGTGTGTTTATGCTTTGGCATCCTTCCCAGATATTTGATGCCTGTTACTTGCTTTGCATATTAAAAAGAATTTACAGAAACTGAAAACAAACACCGACAGATTTCCTCTTCTCTTTCAGGTTTATTTCAGAGCATGACCATATTACCAAACCATCAGCAATGGCTTAGCAATGTCATGAGCTAAACCCCGGAGATCTCAGGCAAATTTTGCAATCCACAACAGCCTTTCTGCATTACCCTTGTTGGTGTGGAGCCTCCTATTCCCTAAATGGATTCAGTAGGAAAAGGACAGATACTCACTACTAACATCAGAGAGCTATTTCCAAATGCATGAGCTCTACCCATACCCTCTCAAACCCATCCTTCTCCCTCCACAGAATTCATTCAGTTCACCTTCTAATTGACTCCACATCCAGCCAGTGTCTTTTCTATGGATCTACTCCTATTGTGAGACATCCCCGGGGACTCACGGAAACCCACAAACTACAGCATACCATTTCCTCCATGAAAACCCACGACAAACCCCTTGTAGACAGCAGAAATCCCTATTGCCATCAGTGGTCTACAGGTGAAGCCCTGAGTTTGTTTCCAGTACCAGTTTACCACAGTCCCCTACAGCCAGTTGCCCTGCACCATCTCCTCAGCACACAGCCTCCACAGCATGGCTCACAGCTACGCTTCAAGGCTATATGCAACCATGCAGCTTCCCAGCTGGTGCAGGTGTGTATACCTCATTGTTTAGAGGAGAACACATTGCAGGAATGAGGGAAGGGTTCCCTCCTCCATCCTGTCTTCATTAGCCCTAAGGGTTTTGCTTTAGCGATTCTAAAATTACTGTTAGCTCTGCAAAGGAAGATACAAAGAAACACAGATTATGTTCTGAAAGCTTCTTGTCACTTAGGGCTATGTTCTGTAGTCTTCTGTTGCATCTTCTACCATACTCTGTCCCTTGCAGATTAAAGGAGAGAAAAGCCTCACCTGCGAAGTTCATGCCAAACATGAATCTTTCACACATTTTGCCTATGGAGAGCTTTTACATCACAGGAGCAGTCTAGAACAAACAGGAGGATGCTGCCCTCCTAGCTCTTCTCCATGTTACGTTTAACCTGAAGCTCAAGATTTTCATGTAAGCACAAGCTGTACCACCTGTTGGTTTCGGTATGACTCCTCTGATACGCCCGCCACCCCCTCTCTGCCAACAATCCTGGTGAGTGTGTGTACTTTTAAAATGAAACGGAAAAAATAAAAAAAAAAACAACCCAAACTCATCAGCCTTCAGAATGTTCTGAAACCATCAGTTGCACTTGTTCTCAGTAGGGTCTTACCCCATTTACAGGTTTTCTTTGCTTGCAAGTTGTAGGAAAAAATGATTACTTATTCTAGTTGGAAATTCACCTGTATCCCACAGCTAGCTGATAAAGTACAACTAAGTTCAAAATGAAAAAGCAAGTTTGAGCAATAACTTTCTCTAAGTCAATTTTCTTCGTCTACTTCACAAAATACATGCTTAAAAAATGAAAATAATGACTCTTATTTCCACGAAATACAGAATGGAAAATGCAAATAAGCTATCTCCACAGTTCTCATGAACTGTGTATTTCAATGCTGAAATATTGTTTAAAAAACCCCTAGTCCTAAAAGTAACAGGTTTTACATTTTAGAAGTAGCTCCTATTTTCTTAATTTTTCCTGTGGCCCATTAATTCGCTTGCTGAAGACTGAAGGACAAATCTCAAAAAAGGGCTTCAATTCAGCAGCAATACTGTATTAAACTCATGTTAATCCACACACGGTGTTAAACTCCGAAACACGTACAGACATGTCCTTATGTCCACACATGAGCAGGACAGCAGGACATCCAAGAACAGGATTCACAGGAACAAACTCTGCCAAAAAACGTGCCTAAGACAGAATACACAGAGGGACAGAGAATTCACTCTCGCCCAGGAAGGATATCAGAACTGCTAAGAGACTTCTCTTATGCATGCTAAGCACCTAGCATCTAACTAAACTATAGTGAGCCTCCTAACACCAAAGAAGCAGAATCCTGTCACCTGATGAATCAGCTATTTCCTTTAAAAAGCATGTTCTGTGCTTAAAACATCACCAGGCACGACAGCACTGATCAAACCACTCAGTCTCTTATCTCCCAAGTGCCTGAAACACAGCGATGCTCACCTTTCTTCTGATGCAGTCTCTTAATTCTTTGATACCAACTGGAACAGGCTTCCCCCAGTGTCTGAAAAGCCTGCACTTGGCTGATGTAGCAAATACGCAAATACCTTCCCTCACATGGTGGGTTGACCCTGGCCAAAACACCCACACAGCTGCTCTCTGCCTCCCTGCTCTCTCTGTGCTGGGGCTGGGGAGAGAACAGGAAGAGCAAAAGCAAGATATCAAGATAAAGACAGCTTCCTAGGTGAATGAAAGAGGCGGGGGGGGAACGAAAATCAGTCACCACCACCCACAAGCAGACTGAGGACAACCTTGTCGCTCAGCAACAGCCACCTTGGAAGACAACCTACCCCACCCCTTCTTCTGCTACCACAGTTTATTGCTTGCTGGGCACAATGCTATGTGGTATGGCATTCTGCTTTGGTCAGTTGAGGTCAGCTGCCCTGGCTGTGCCCCTTCCCTGCTTTTTGCCCACTACCAGTATGCTCAGTGATGGGGGGAACAGTGAGACATGGAGAAGCCTTTCAAGCTGTAAAGGCACTGATCAGCAACAGCCAAAACGCTAGTGTGTTACCAAGACTGTTTTACCCACAGAAAGACAACATCCGTATTTTGGCACAGGGCTGCCACGAAGAAAGTCAACTCCATCCCAACCAGACCCTGTACACTTCAGAAAGAGGAACGAATGGTTTTTTTCTCCTACACAATGTAGAAATACCCTAAAACCTGGACTCCTTGTGTTAAGAGATGGACTACTTCCCCTCAAGCTGTGTTTGTGAGGAAAGCAGCCATTAGCCTTGGCACTTGGTAACTTCAGACGCAAAATACCAAAACGTTACTTAGTGCTTTGGACTTGAAACACCCAAGCCATTATCAATAATCAAACAAGAACCCTGGGGCTTCAAACAAACCTGTTAAAGCATGCTCGAAGAAACTCATGTGCACTAAAAAGTGAGGCTATAGACGATGTTAAGCCAAACTGCTCCTCCTATACCAATACCACTTTAAGGATTGTCTCAGTGTATACTTCACTGAAGGACCTGACTGTTTATTCATTTTCACAAACAGCCCAATGACATGGAGTAAAAGGTAACTGATAGCACTGGCTGCCTCAGTAAGTATTTGATGAAAACTATTACTGGCTGCATGCTCCTTGTTCAAAAAAGTTCATTAGGCAAAGCTAAATGTATACATCTTTGAAAACTGTTGGTAGGCATTGCAATCAAATAAAAAAATAATAGCATTGTTATTATGTTTTACCTCAGAAATATCACTTCAAAGAAAGGAAGAAAATCTGATAAAACTTGCCCATGCACACATGTATCATACAGAATTCACAGATAGCTCACCTCATTTGTCAAAAAAAAGAGAACACACTCTGTTCACAAGGGTTTGTAGTGACAGGACGAGGGGTAATGGCTTTAAGCTAGAAAAGGGGAGATTTAGGTTAGACGTTAGGAAAACGTTCTTTAATATGAGAGTGACAGATCCTTGGAATAGTTTGCCCAGAGAGGTGGTGGAGGCCCCATCCCTGAAGACATTCAAAGTGAGGCTTGATGAGGCTCTGAGCAGCTTGAACTAATCGCTGATGTCCCTGCTTATGGAGGAGGGGTTGGACTAGATGACCTTTGGAGGTTCCTTCCAGCCCAGACATTCTGTGATTTGATGATTATATGATTCCACTCTTCATTCTAACTACTATCTGCCCAACATGACTCTCTATGGACTCAAGTCCTCTCTGTACTTTGGTCCTCAAAGACAGACTACAAAAATGTTTTCTTGTTTGCTTCCCAGCTGCACAGCTGCAATTTCTGTTACTGGAGTACAATATGGTCAAATGAGAGTTAATTTTGCACATTTCTGTAGTTTTCAGAAACACAGAAATTAACAGGTAAGTTAGTATGTTTTAATATGCAAGATAAGTTAATATCTGTTAATATGCAAAGGAAGATAAAATTAAAGAAAACCAACTAAAATAGAACAATAATAATACAATAGCAAAATAGTTTTCAAAACAAATATAAATCTACAAATACACAGTATGACTAAACTGTGTTATTTATGCTTTGTTCAGCTGTTAACAGTCATTATCATTAGGTACAGTGCTGTTGCTTGTGGTAGATAAACTAAGCAGCAAAATTTGAAAGTGGGTAATTTCATTTACTACTTTTCTTACGGCCAATTTTGTTGCTCTCCTCTAGCTGAAATCTGAAATGCAACCTTAGAAGACTATGTTTTACAAGCTGCTTATAATCAGGAACAAAGCAGCTGTTACTGCAGAACAGATGAAAAAAACCCCAAATGCAGACCAAACCAAAACCTCACAGAAATTTATCCTCAAAAGGTAAATAAAAATAACATAATGGTTCTCTCCCCACAACCGTGACCACAGTTCTCATGGCTGACTTTGCAGCATGGCTCAGGCAATAAAAACATAAAAAGCAGATAGTTCCGTGCACACTCAGTTTCCCCCTTGTGTCCTGTACTTCAGCTGTAAAAAGTTTCTTGAAAAAGCTTTCCTTTCTCTCAAAAAGTGACATGTCACTTGACAGACCTTGTGCTAAATGCTCCTGAGCACAGGAAATAGGAGATGGTGTGCAAAGGAAATCTCATCCTGAGAAACTCTGAACCAGATGAGGAGGTACCCTCATGAGATGCACAGACACTACAGGCCTCGTAATCAGCTGTTAGGCTGAAAGATCAACCCCACAGTGTCTCCACTACAGGAACAGTAGCATCACCTCGTGCTCTCCTTTTAGGACAGTATCCCAGGATCTAAAGAATGACTTGAACAATAGATCACGTTTTGAAAATCCAAACTAACTGGAATTACATTTGTTTGCATAACTTAGCAAACAAAGTCAGCTCTGCTGACACATTACACAAGGGCACAAGGATACTGTAACACAGAAGTCCTACCTAAATATTCACATGTATGAAAAATGGGATTGTATGACACTAAAAAGAGGGAAATGTTAATTTTTTTTTTAAATATTTTGAAAATTTGCACAACTTTATGCAAAAGACGTGTGCATTTTATATTAAGTATAATAAAGTGGGTTTAGCTTAAAGGCCATTTAATAAACCATCTTTTGTTTTCTGCAGTGATTATTTATTCATCCACGTATTTCAAAATGTCTTAAGAAATATTTTTTAGCAGTAAAGAAAAAAAGTAAGTCTGTTAGCTGTAAGAAAATAAACAGAAATGTTTACAATATAGATTGCTCCCAGCAACTGTTTCTTCACCACCACAGAGCATAGAGAACTATTTGATTCCTGCACATTTCAGTTTCTCACAGAACTTTTTCTGCAACTCCCACAGCAAAGGACTCTGGAGCTGTGATGAAGCTGTGTAAAAGGTCACTGCATTTAAAGAACAGATGTTTGCTTTCACTAATATAGGAAAAAAGAATGCACTGAAAAATGACCATAAATACATACAGCACACAGTCAAAACACTAGGATTCCAGCAG
>NW_008606493.1:26752-58754 GCF_000691845.1 Merops nubicus
AGGAATTCTGCCATGTTTGATGCAGGATCAAGTTTAATACTGCTCTTCCACAAGCAGCAACATGGAGGAAATAAGCTGAGCACAGGCAAAACCCACAGGATGTCCACACTATTGTTTCATTCCCAAAAGACAGGAAGAAACCTTATGTGAAGCAATTTCAGTGACACTGCTGCTGAGTGACTAATACTTCATGGGATGGCTCCAACAGGAAAAAAAGCCAAGAAAACATTCTTACACATGAAGATGAGTGTGAGAACTTTGTTCTGTGGAGCTGGGAGAGAAAGGAAACATGAGAAAAAACTTACTCCATCCAATGTACCATCAACATGCCTAGTCTCAGGAGTCCTCTCCACTCCCTCCAGGGAACTGGAGGGCAGGATCCATCGCAAAGCATCTACTGATCCTGCTTTCAGGTTTGGTTGTTTGCCATCGTTGGAAGTAAGGAAGAAGATCTGGACTGTAATCCAAACAGGCTCAGTTCCTGTTTGCCTATGGTTTAATGCATATACCAGTAGAGTTCTGCTACTGAGACCATACTCTGTACAGACACCGTGTACACCTCCAACAGTCTCATCTCACTTGGAAAATGTTTTTAAAAGTAACCCTTATGAAAGCGTTCAGCATTAAGTCACAGGTCTATTAATAAATGTTCCTGAAATTTTTGTTAAATTAAATTTTTTAAAAAGTTTTATGGTTTGCTCATTATAATTACTTTATAATTAACCTTCCTTGCAATGGCATTAGAGAGCAACTAAATCCTTTTAATCAGTTAAGCTCTTAACTTACAGATTCTTGTACCATCTTGAACTCTGTTATGCAACTATTCTCAATTACTGTGTCAATAATGTGTGCACAATTACATTAAAAGTTCCATAAAACATCTGTGTGAAAAAATAATGCAACTGCCCCAAATCACTTTCCAAATCCAATATTCTAATTTGAAATACAAACTGGATCAAGAACTACAAAAGCAAAATAGAAAAAATGAATGATCACATGAAACCACTTGACCTAAATCGATTGAACCAAAGAATCTGAAACCAATGGCCATTTAGGATATGTCAGTGATTAAAAAAGTAGTTGTCATGTTGTGGTCAGTACACAATCTATTTTTAAAACTTCAAATACCTCTGAGATTTTGTAGGAGTGGCCATCATTCACAGAAGTTTAAGAAGGCATGAAAGCTGCAAAAAAGTAATTTCTTTTTCCAATACCACATTATTTTTCTTCTCCATTTGTGCACTTTTTGGTCATAAAAAAGGTATTTTCAAATTTTTCTCTGAATGTAGTCATTAATCTACTATCTGATCAAGAGCAACTCCCAAATACTATGTGCTGCTCAGAAAATTTATCTCATTAAAAGAGAAGGAAAAACAGGAGAGAGAATTTCAGTGTCATACACGATTGCAGCAAAATCACCCCGTTATTATGTAAAACAGTACACAGAATACAGAATTTGGCCTCACTAGATCAGAACAGCAGAAAATTAATGTTCTGTCTTTAGAAACTGCCTATGCCTTATGCTTTCATGATCGATGAAGGAAAAAAGTAATTTGCCTGAAAAATTTGGCAGTGTAATACACACAAAAAGGAACTGAGACGATACTTTCCAAACCTTGCGGCTGCCTGCCTGCACCCTTCAACATTCTGTACCCTCCTATTAGTACTTAGTATGTCAGGCGGAAACTATGAACTTTACTTCACTGATGATTAGTTACCAAATGACTTAGCCCCATACACACTATATTTCCATCTTTTAGGTGTATTTAAGAACGCTTGTTATCAATTTAAATCTACACTGCCAATTTTTTTGTCCTTCAGGAAAAAAAACAGATGACATTATAATTGTAACTTTTTTTCCAACAGACATTTTCTCTTTATAGACAGTGGTGGTGTATGTTTTTAGATTGTGAAGACATGTAGCTGCAATTATCATACATTAAAATTTCAAATAAATGGCTCATTTCAACCAGCTGAATCACATGGATATGGCATAGCCCTGTGGTATAATACATCTACAGGTCTATCTGTGGTGTAGGAAAAACAGCATGGGTGTATCAGTCTTCCATGAAACAGTTGGTGGAATATTTTAGCTTATTAAACACAACATTGCACCTTTCAATGTGCTTTCAAGTTGAGGACACTTCTTTAGTAAACCCTGCTGTCACTGTGCCTTTGGTATGGCCTAAAAAATCTCACTGTTTACATCGTTACGCAGTTGGGAGGATTTTAAGACACAAAAACCAATATGAGACCCACACTGTCTTTCTTGACTGATTTTCTTATCATTAAAGCTATAACTACGTTGATATAAATTATTGATTAATATGAAATATACATACTTAAAAAGCGAAGTCAGAATGCTTTGAAATTATCAAGGCAAGAAAACAGAAACAAAGGAAATGAATACTTACTTGTATGGAGGTTAAGAGGAATTTTGGGGTTTGTTACAAATATTAATACAGGACAGTGATTGTAAATGCTATATTCCCACACGTCTGCTTAAAAATTTTGCAGCCTTCAATGAAAAACACAGAGCTACATTCAAGCACAAAGATACAACTATCTGACAATGCTCACAATCTACAAAATAAAGGTTGCAGATGCAAGTAGTTTCCCTGTGTAAAGTAAGGCAGTCTACAAAAACTGTTTCTTGCAGTTCAGCTTTCCTTATCATGCTTTCATCAAAAAAATCAAACTTCACCTCCCTCTTACGGCTTAAGGGGCTGAAAGATGTAGCATAAACCTTGCATTCTCAGTCTTGCACATAGGCTTAAGCACCCAGTGAAGGAGAGACACTCTGCACAGGTTCTCCTGTGTGTTTTAGAATGCAAGTCTTGTGGGTAGATTGTGTGGTTTTGCTTCTCATTCAACTAACAGCAATCTTCACATTATTAACTCTGTTTTGCAGCACCATAGGGCTCCACTGTTAACATCGCTATGAAGACTTAAAAGTGCAAGCAGAGAGCTTGAAAATCATCACATGTACAAACACATCAAAACAGATACAGAAAAATAAATCAAATTCATAAAGCAGTAAGTGTTTTATAAGAGTTCCTTTCAGGTAGTGTCTCATTGGAGGCTTATAAATCATCAGTTTACAATGAATGTCAATAAACATGGGCATAATAGTTAGAATAGAGTATTATGAAGCTTTTCCTTAAAACTACGTATGTAAGTTGCACTCATTGTTTTAAAGGGCAGTAGACTTAGATATCCATTATTTTCAAGCTCAAGTTAGTGGCTGTAACACGCTGAAACTTTTCCAAGTCCTGATGCTCAAAATGGATTTATTTGATATTGGGTTATGCAGCTTTAAATTTTACGTTATTTTTTAAGTTACTTTATTTGTTTATAGAAAATACTAATTTTTAGCTCAGGCATGTTTTAATTTAAGGACAGTTTTTGCTTATTAATTTCTCATACTACCATGGTATTCCATTTGAGATATAAAACTAACAGATCTTAGATAGATGCAATTCAGCCTGTAAAGTGATAATACTGGTTATGCAGCTTTAAATTTTACGTTATTTTTTAAGTTACTTTATTTGTTTATAGAAAATACTAATTTTTAGCTCAGGCATGTTTTAATTTAAGGACAGTTTTTGCTTATTAATTTCTCATACTACCATGGTATTCCATTTGAGATATAAAACTAACAGATCTTAGATAGATGCAATTCAGCCTGTAAAGTGATAATACTCTTTCATTAGATTTCCATCTAAGACATCTAAAAAATATTTGTTCCAAATGTATCACTTCTAACTATATCACTTCCAAACTTGATTCACAAAGACATATATACCTCATGCACCTCACTTCGTATAGTCAAAAGTTAGACCCAAGATAATTTTGACTCGTTTTGTTCTTACTCAAATTACAAACAAGATCAGTAATGAATACATGATGATAGACAGTTACTTCCCCCAAGAACAAAAAAGGGAAACTGAGGTGATTAAACAATAGTTTGAAGTGGAGGACCTAAAGTTTAGAGCACAGATTCAACAACCTGACAAACCTGTGCAGTCGTATTAGATGAAACTGCTAGGTATAATCTGAAATACAGCGTAGCCTAAATTTTCAACACCAATTGTTTTGGTTTGAATTTGAGTTGAATTATTTTTTCATTAATTTATCACTATAATGATCTTTGTATGTAAAAGTGAAAATTAAAAGTTTCTGTGCATTTCAGTTGTTTGCTACATGTCAGCTAAATGAGTGGATGACATTTATTACCAAAAAAAGTTGGTTTATTGTAAATGTAATCTACTACAACAACAATGGAAATATCATACTCCTTTTAACATTTTACTTGAGCTCTTTTCTGCTTGCTAGAAATTCTAGTTAGGAGCTTTACTGTGCCAAAGACAGACCAGTCTCTTTCAGACACTTACCCTCTGACAGCATGAATAAGTCTCAGTGATGGATAGGCGGTTCGCACTTTCAGTTTATTCTTAAGGATTAATGCATTAACCCACTCCACATGCTTCTCTCCACCTTTGACCATGAAAGCAGGGATCCAAAGGACACTGTCATTCAGCATGGATAGCCTATGCACAAATTTTTCTCTGTCACTCTCATTCCGAAAGCCTCCAAATGCTCTTTGTACAACTGAAGGGTTCATGGTAATAAAATCAGACTTAGTTCCCACATCTGCAGCAAACTTCACCACAGGAGCTAGATTGCACCTGAAGAGGAAGAAATCAATGGAAAAATGAAAATAAATATGAAACATTAACTCAGAAAAATGTGTGCATGAAAGGAAAGCTGAAAATGAACATGCAAGCCCATCTCAATTTAATGTGACAAAAATACCAGTGATAATAGGTGTGATAACACGTAGCATTCTACCCAGCTTGGACACTCAGACAAATTTTTAAAAAACATTAAACGTACATAATGCTGCAAGAAAAGCAAAGTTTTTTACATTTGCAAACCATGTCATCATGCTTTAAGATGCACTGACAGCTAAAGTAGCACTTAACAGCATGCTTTCTAACACCTATAACCTTTTGTAAATGTTCATTTGTTACCATGTTCCCATCAACTCACACTCTTAAAAGAAGCCATGCCAGCCCACTAAAGTATAACTTACACAGATTAGACATTGCATTTTTCTTTACAATACTGTATCTAAATATGATTTACAAATGAGCTTTACCTCATATTAAATGAGATTTTGTCTTTTAAATTAGGTTTTTGGTATTACCACTGCACCTGATCAGATGTTTTGAAATTTATTTTCATTTAATTTAGAAATGAAATTCTGGAAAAAAAGAATTAATCTTTCCATTCTGCCCTCGTGTCTCATTTCCAAATCCAATTTAATTTCACAGCGGCTTTGAATTTTTTTCTTGAGAAAAAGGTCTCATCAGGCCTTAGTTAATCAGGTTTTTACCTGTTATATAAATACATGTATATATGTAGTCACACAGTCAGCACTCTCCATGGGCAGCATTATATACAGGTGACAAAATGCAATTCATGAATTAACTGTGACCAGTAAGACAGTGACCAGTATGATTCAACTAAAACAAATCACCTCCACAACATCCTCAGTGAACTAGCTGACATGACTCAAGCAGCTAGCCTGACATATTAATAACTTAAACTGTTTTTTTGAGGTGAAGGATGCTAAGAAGTCATGTTAGAACTAAGTCCTTCAAAACATGTACACGTTATTATATTCCTAACATAAGTGGTACTGTATTAGTTCTGAGATTCTCTTCTGGTGCAGTGAACTTTTTACTTGAGCTTATCCCTAGGCATCTCCTAATGGCCAGATCATCAATGTCATATAAAAATAACTGAAGTCAGCAGAGGAACATTGATTAGCACCAACGGATGACCTAGTCCTGACTGGTAATACTCATTCCTGTTTTGCCAGTAGCCCGGCATAAAGGACATGGCCATCAACAGAAAAAAGACTTTACTATCCGATTCCAACAAATACAGGAAAGATATGATATGGTTAACAGCAGGGGGAACAAACAGATAGCTATATTCACTCATAATAGAGGATGCAACAAAGGAAGGAGTAAGCCAAGCCAGAGATATAGTAATGCAGGAAGGAATAAGCCAAGTCAAGAGTCACTCTAGTAACTGCCAAAGAGAAGCACTGTCACGTACATTACTCTCATCCTGTCCAGCTCTTAATCCTGTCCCACCATTGCTGGGAACTCAGCTTGCAGTCAGGCAGCCCTTCCAGTAACAAGGAAACCCTACACAACACATCCACCCACAGAGAGACTTCCCAAGTTCACTGCAAGCAGAACTAGCTCTTATACTATTAACTACAAAGGCAGGAAACCCGGTGTTAACTTCCTAATTGGGTTTCACCCAAGGTTGGCCAGGCCTTGAGAGAAAACCAAGAGTAAGTCTTCTCCTGCCATTGGAGAATCCTCTGCCTGGCTGTAGGAATCATCCCTATATCAACTTTGATTCAGGGCTCAGGGTTTAGACCCCAGCACTTCAATTCCTCAGAGCATCACACTTATTCTGTATTTACCAGCTAAACAAGTGGTCCTGTCTTCTTGGAAAGAAATGCTCTTAAGACTGTAAAGTCTATATATTCTTAAAGAGGTAAAAACTGTCCCAAGTTTCTGATGCCATGTGGACAGATGTAACCTTTTTGAGGACATGGATTTACATTCTTCAGTATCTTTATACCTCTCTTCCACAGAACATCCACACATATTACAGGCTGCTAAGAGTACTATCTTTTAGAAACTGGCAGTTAAGGCACAAGAAAAACCCTCAATGATTTCAATACTGGCTTTGAAAATTGTTTCTAAAAATCTTAATGCATGAACCTATAACCTGGAATTATCATAAGTTTGGTGTTGCACAAAATATAAAAATAAAAACCAATCAAACCAAGGACTTAAAATTGACCAATCAAATTCACTGAATTATCACTGCTCTTGAAAATACCTCTTCTAAGGGAAAACAACACAACATAATGAAGGATTCTGGCACAACATTTTTTTTTCCAGTAGTCCCACGTACATGCACATGATGGCATCTGTTACTTACAAACATAAGACAGAGCTTAACTTTGTAAATACTGCTCTCTCTGTGTCCAACTTGGAGAAGCATCTATGTACTAATTCTTGTTTAAAAAGCTGGATGCCATATACAAAGTGGGCACATATATATATGTGCACAGGCCTTATGGTTCTAATATGACTTCATTTCCATGTCTTTTGACAGCTCCCAATTTTGCCTAAGTCCTGTAAAAAATTCATCACGGGTATATAAAATACAAGGTCTACCTACCTTGCATGTCATTAGTAGTAAAAAGCAAAAAAAAAGGAGGGCTAAGGAAAATCTCCCTTCTCTGTTAGATGCAGGGTGAAAACATAGTGACTGCTATTGAGGAAAAGGCTGAGGTACTTTATCCCTTCTCTGCCTCAGTCTTTAAAAGTAAGACCAGTTGTTTTCTGACTGTCTAGCGACCTGAGCTGGAAGACAGGAACAGGGAGCAGAAGGAAGCCCCCATAATCCAGGAGTATGTTATCAGTGACCTACTACACCACTTTGACACAGAGACATCTGTGGGGCCAGCTAGGACACACCCAAGGGTACTGAGGCAGAGTTTAATCCAGATGGAGGCTGGTCACAAGTGGTGTTCTCCATGGTTCAGTACTGGAGGCTGTTCTTTTTAATATCTTTATCAATGAACTATCTGATTGAGGTGATCAAGTGCACCCTCAGTAAACTTTGCAGATGACATGAAGCTGGGCAGAAGTGTTGGTCTGCTTGAAGGTAGGGTGGGTCTAGAGAGGTATCTGGACAAGCTGGATCAATGAGTGGAGGTCAATGGTAAGAGGTTCAAGAAGGCTAAGTGTTGTGTCCTGCTCTGTATCACAACCACCCTATGCAATGCTACAGGCATGGGGAAGACTGGCTGGAAAGATGCTTGGTGGAAAATGATCTATGGGTGTTGGTCAAAAATCAGCTGAATATGAGCCAGTAGTGTAGTCAGGTGGCCAAAAAGGCCAATATCATTCCTGGCTTGTATTAGAAACAGTGTGGCTAGCAGGACCAGGAAAGTGATTGTACCACTGTACTTTGCACTGGTGAAGCCACCCCTCAAATATTGTGTTCAGATTTGGGCTCCTCACAACAAGAAAGACACTGAGGTGCTGGAATGCATCCAAAGAAGGTTAATGAAGCTGGTGACGGATCTAGAGCACAAGTCTTATGAGAAGTGGCTGAGGGAGTGTCTGGAGAAAAGAAGGCTGAGGGGAGACCTTATCACTCTAGAACTACATGAAAGGGGGTTGTATCTTGGTGGGTGTCATTCTCTTCTCCCAAAGAAGATGTGATAGGATGAGATGGAGTGGCATGAAGTTGAGCCAGGGGAGGTTTAGATTAAATATTAGGAAAGATTTCTTCACCAAAAGGGTTGTTAAGCTGTTGAAGAGGCTGCCCAGGAAACTGGCTGAGGCACCATCCCTTGGAGGTATTTAAAGGGACATGCAGATGTGATGCTTGGTGACACAGTTTAGTGGTGGACTTGGCAGTGGTAGGTTAACAGTTGGACTCAAGGTTCTTAAAGGTCTTTTGCAATCTAAATCAGTCTATAATACTTAATACTAAATGCTGCATTTAAGAAAGGTATACATCGTAAGCAGTATAAATTCTTAACACATTGCATATTCAGATTTTTCAAGTATAACTTCAGAGAACAATTAACAATCCAAAGGCACTCAGTGAAAACTGAGTTGTCTAGGAACAATTATTTAGAGTATTAGTAATATTTTTCAAGGTTTAGGGTCTGAAATTAGATATGAGATTGTAATATTAAAGGTACGTAAGGCATTTTGCTTTCCAAATGCTCAGCACTTCTTAACATTTGATATTTTAAAAATTCAGTTATATAAACATGGGTTAGTAGCAATGCTGCAGTTTGGAAAAATGTGATAATATCTGTAGTTTGAAAGGCTCTGTTTTCAAAGAATTAACTAGATGCTGTTAGCAGTGCACTGTTAAGATTGTTATTTCAGTAGAATATGAATGTAAGACAAGCTCTACATAAATTTCTACCTGTTAAGGAAATAAAAACCTTAGCCTCATTAAGCCACTTCTAATTTCCTTAGACATTACTTCTTTCAAAGAATGATTCTGGTGCTCACTATATTAGAAGTGTCAACATTGAATATTTACTCTATATGGGTCAGTACCCATAAAGCTGGAAAATATAAAACACTTGCTAAAATCCATCAGTTAAGATCAGCACATTCTTCAGTAGGGAGTAAATGGAGCAGTTATGTCAGAAGTTTTTCCATATGAGTTCAAAAGTTTACAGGCTAGTGATGAACTGTAATATTTACTCTAAACTGTTAGCACCAGATAATTTACATTTCCAGACCAGTTCAAGAAAAGTTTATAAAAAGGTAGCATAGAATAGTTTGGGTTTTGAATGGACCTTTAAAGGTTATCTAGTCCAATCCCTCCAGTTGCTCAAGGTTTTTTCTTGAGGGTTTCAAGAAATGGGGCAACTACCACTTCTCTAGGCAACCTGTCCCACTTCACCAATTTCATTGCAAACAATTTCTTCCTTATATCTAGTCTAACTCTGTCCTCTTCTAGTTTAAAACCATTACCCCATGCCCTATCACAACAGACACTGCTAAAAAGTTTGTCCCCATCTTTCTTATATGTTTCAGTGTGAGTAAAATGGACTATTTTGTATTTGCACATACACCTGAGTATATGTAAATACCTTTTGTTACCTATTTCAGAGCTTTTATCTTAACCTCCATTGCACCCTTTTGCTATGCCACAGTTTCATAGTTGTTAGATTTTTTAAGTATTTCGTCAGCAGATGCCAATGTTCTCTATCAATTCTCAGGACTCTTTCAAGACAACTTAGTATTCAGAGACATGTAAAAACATATCTTTATTTTCTTTAAAGTCTAATTGAGAAGCCTATTGACTGAACAGCTTTTAAATAGGCAATGCAATATCATTCCTTTGTTATATTATTTAATTCTAGCTCATTTGTTTTAAGGGACAGAATGCCAAATATATCCACAACAGCGATGAGGAGGGGAGGGGGACTCTGCATCACAAGCTTTACCATTCCTTGCCTAGGAATTTGCACACAACAAACAAAATGTTATATTTTTTTTTGGTCATCGGTCTATAAAATCCAGCAAGAAAAATAAATATTAGACTGTCATTTTGTAAGTTTCACTTTCTTACATGCCACATTATCGACACCTTGCAACTACATGACTGCTTAAAATGTGACTCTAACCCACAATTTTCTGCAATATATCATCTGCCTTTCATTCAGAAAACACTCGGGTATTGCCTTCATGTTAGTCAGCCTAGAAGTAAGGGGGCTGGAGGTCAAAGCTGAGTAGGAAAAACTTTGCTGTGAGCTTAATAACCCTCAGAGTATGAGAACAGGCTGTAATTAATAATCCCACACAGCACTGAAGATGGGCTTGAGCAATTATGCAAACAGCTGTAAATATGAACATTGAGAAGACACATCACATTACATAAAGGTTTGTAAACCTTCTCCTGAGCCTAAGCTATTGACTGTTCCCAAAAAAAAAAGAAAAAATGTGACTTGCCTCAGCAAAAATAATTCTGCAAAATAATGGTTTTCATGAGTTCTTTTGGTTTCTTTTGTTTTCCATAAAAATTCATTGTAAGTGTAATCTTTAATGAGAGTGTATTTTTTTTTCTATAGAATTTTGTTTAATTAGAAGTTTCAGCTTCTTCTTTTTTCCCCTTGCACAAAACTAACAGTTACAAGCTTCCCTACTTCTAAGGACTACCTAGGGTAGAAGTGTTCAGAAGCTTGTCTAATGAGACAAAGATTGGTACATTTGGGAGAGGGATGCAGGGCAAAAACTAAGTAAATGGGAAATGTTCACAATCTGTGCACTCAGCGCAGCTACTTCAACAGGACAGTTAGTCTAAACTTACTATCAGGCACCAACTATATGCTTTACGTAATCAGAAAATTTACAGAACCCCCTAATTCACATAGTATTTGTGTAGAATCATGATGTGGAAAGGCAAATATGTATGTAGAAAACATGCACAGTAAAATTGTAGAGGTTCCACACGCAAGCTTTCAGTGTGATAGCATATACTCAACAGGAACATGCGCTGCAATGCTATCACTAAAAAGACATCTTGGGTAAGAGGGAAAAATTAATTCATGTCTGAAATATCACATGGTATTTGGGTATTGGTAGAATAACTGAGAGCCTAAGATACACAGACCAAAAAGTCTCGGTGATCAAAAACCTGTTTCTTACACAACTGTCTGTTGCATATATTATTGACAAGGGGATATATTAAGAAAAAGTATGGTCAAAAAAGAAATCAAACTGGCAGTGGCTGGAGTTGAATGCCCTAAGAAAAGACTGAAGAATGGTTAAGTGCTGCAATACCACACTTGCATTGAAGTATTCGACCCTGGGTTTGCTGTGACACCTTTATGGCCCAAAAACGTCCACAGCAAACTCAGTCTTCTAGAGAGCAAAGTTTAATAAAGCAAATAATGAAATTACATGCATGAAAACATACACAGATGAGAAGTCAGTTATTCCACAGAGATACAGATGAATTTGCTTGGTCAGTAATAAAACATACAGCTCATACATAGGCATGCAAATGTCCAACATGTAATTGTCATAGGCCACATATAGGTATTGTCAAGCTAATTTTAAATAAAACCCATAAAAATCTGCTTGAGTAAAGGTCATTATTATTTTAATTTTATTTAACACTGAGAACCAAAAGAACATCCTTCACACAATAATGATGTAAGCATGGGCCATGAATCTGTAGACTTGTTAATCCTTTTACAACCTGTGCACGTAAGGTTTACGGGTTGAAATAAATATTTAGAAACCACTCTAAAACCCAAGCTGCACCGATTTGCTACAGAAACATGCTTTGTTTCATTAACATCTTCTTGTAGAGCAAACCCTGAATTATCCATCACACAATATTAACCACATGCACTCTGAGAAGCCAAAAAATGAAAATTAGATTGTTGGTGGAACATGTAATATTAAAACACTTTGAAACATAAGGCATTACCTAAACTAGTATTAAAACATACACTATTTCCTGAATAGCCCGCAAGCTTTTATATTCAGGTTCATACACAGATTCCTGTAATAATCAAAATTGCAGTCTTAAATTTAAAGATTCTTGACATTTTAAGAAGCAAATTTTAAGAATTAAAATTAATTTTAAGAAGTACAATTCAAAGCTCAAGCACATCAGATGAAAAAAAATGTTAAGTTCAGGGCAGCAGGCAACCTAACAGCTGGAATCCTCTCTACCCAGTCTATCTGCAGGAAGCACATCACCCTAATAACTCAGTATATGTAGCATACCATTTTATCTGGTTCTTCAAATAAAGGTGTGCAGCAGCAGTAATAACTTCCACTTACACCCCCCCAATTTTTTTTTTCTACAGGAAAATCATGCAGAAACCTATCTTCCCCCAGTGAATTTAATGATAAATAAAATGTATGGATTCTTACATGTTCCGACTACTTGTTTGGCTCCTGATAAAAATAAAATTGCTTCAAGTTAACTACAGGGATCAGCATTAGCACGGAATTGCCCAACACATCCCACTTCATCCCAGTCCTTATACTCTGCAGGGCACAACATAAACTGTCTCCTGCAAGCTGCAAATGGTGTAGAAGCTCAGGTAAATCACAGTTACAGACTCTATGCACACACAGGAATTGCCGCTGCCTTTTAAGATGTGCTACATATATATAAAAGCATAGAACAGTTTGGGTTGGAAAGCACCTTAAATATCATCTAGCCCCATTCAACCTAGTCTTGAACATATCCACTGATGTGGCATGCCCAAGCCTTTCTCCTCAGGACTACTCTCAATCCATACTCTGCCCATCCTGTATTTGTGTTTGGGATTGCCCTTAACCGGGTGCAGGACCTTGCACTTGGCCGTGATAAACTTCAGGGGGCTGGCATGGGCCCACGCCTCAAGCCTGTCCAGGTCCCTCTGGATGGCCTTCCTTCCCTCCAGCATGTCAACTACACCCCACAGCTTGGTGTCATCTGCAAACTTGCTGAGGGTGCACTCAGTGCCACTGTCCCTATCACCAACAAAAATTTTAAGCAGCACTAGTCCCAGCAGCAATCCCTAAGGAACATCGCTTTTCACTTGTCTCCACTTGGACACCAACTTGTTGACCACAACTCTTTGAGTGTGACCATCCAAACAATTCCTTATCCACCAAGTGGTCCATCCATCAAACCCATGACTTTCCAACTTAGAGACCAGGATGTCATGTGGGACAGCACTGACCGCTTTGCCTAAGTCCAGGTAGATGACATCAGTTGCCCTTCCCTTATATACCAGCACTGTAGCTCCCCGGTAAAAGGCCAACAAATTCATCAGGTACAATTTTCCCTTGATGAAGTCATGCTGGTTGCCACCAATCACCTCCTCATTCTCCATGTGTCTTAGCAGAGCCTACAGGAGGATCTGCTCCATGATCTTGCCCGGCGCAGAGGTGAGGCTGACTGGCATGTATTTCCCAGATCTTCCTATACCATGATTGACTTGTTATTATCTTTTAAAACACAAGTCCAGAAGAACCCTGAATTTGTGACTGATTTCACCTTAGTTAGAAGCTGCACTTTTGTAATGTCATCTGCTAATAGACTTCATTATTCCTGGTTGCCCAAACTATGAACTTATACTGATGATCGTTAAAATCTTTCTTCCTAGCATCTTCCTTAGCACTACTAAAACCTATGTTATCCTCAGTGCAGTAAAGGGACAGAAGAGGTCTAAGTGATATTTTAGAAACAGTGGCAAAACACATTATTTACCTCTTTATTGTGAGTCCTTGCTGCAACATTACTCATGAATTACAGATAACTTAGTAGTTTCCTGAGTACCTGTATCTTTGCTTTTTCACGTGAAGACCCCTTTACACATAACTCTCAATTAAGGCCATATTCTGTAGGGTAGTTATCAACAACACTTTGCTAACCACAAGAATTGGCAAGTTAAAAAATGAAAGTAAAAGGACACTGGAAAAATAAGAGCTCCATCTGCCCAGCAAAATTTTATCAGCAATGACATCAAAAACATTCAGCTTGGTTCCTAGATGCTGGTGGAGTTAAAAGGAAGACACTCCAATGGGAAAAAGAAGAGTTGTAATGTATAAACTAGGCACTTCAATCCAATGAAAGAAGCAATTAATACCTTCTTATGGCTGTTCCTTGTCAGAGTAGCCCTAGGCTAGTCAAACAACCTCATTCAACTGGCCTGTTCTCCATATAGCTCAACAGAACGAAAGGGACTTTTTGAGAATTAGTGTCACCACAAGAAAAAATGTAACATTATTTACTATGTTTGGGTTTTATTCTTTCTTTGTTTGTATTTAACCAAATAACAACTTGGCCTCTGCTTTTGAATAGTTCCCTCACAAATGCTGAAATCCATTCAATGAAGAAAAAAAAAAGTTTTCTTCTCATCTTTGACATTTTTCAAATTCTGAACCCAAAGCTGAACTGAACTTTATTTATACTTACTGTCTGCCGGAAGTAATTTCAGGAATCTGAAAGTTATTATTTGGCAATCTTTAGTGCTATTATTTTACATTTACCCAAAATGCAGTTGTATTTTTCAAGAAGTCACATATAACTATGATTCTATGAACTACTGCATTTCAAGATGCATCACTTACTGTAACACATTCATCTATTCTGTAAGATGTAACAGCTAACATAGCCCTGGTGTGAGAATTCCAGCATCAGGAAGTGTAGCCAATGGGGGAATAAGATATATTGTGTTTAAATCTAAGAGGGAGTGAGCACCACACATCTAACCTAGCAGGCAGAAAAAGAGCTGAAAACAGTACCATGAAGAAAACATCTGCAACAGCACTGTGCCATTTATACATTCTGAACGTAACCTGGTTGGACATATCATATTTTCATTCTAATTTATTTTAAAGTGTCAGAAACTTTGAACTGCTCCAGACCCCTTCTATGTACACTATCAAAATGCAGCATGCTTTAGCTCACCACTACAAAAGTTGTAGAGGTGCAAGGATTAATATTCACTTAACAGGGTGTAAAAAGTTAAGGGGTAGAAAGTAAAGGAATATGGGAAACTGGAAACACTTTATAGTCAGCACAGGGTTTTTTTAATAGTAAAGAGTATCCTTGCTTCCCATTTTAACTAGATGGGTCACATTTTCTACTGTAAAAACAGTCATGACTTCACTAAACTTGTGGAACTAACCCTAGCAGAATATATGTTGCTAGATTCGTGATTTCTGATGCCATGAGAACAAAATAAGGCTTTTAAGTAATTAATATAAAGCCACTTAAAAATGTTCGGTAAATACAGTAAGTCTACTTATGCTGACAAGATATTACCTTGCTTGAAAAAATGACCCTCCTTTATGCACATTCAGAGAAGTCCAAGAAGAATTGTATTGTTTTACTTGTAAAATTTGTGAAAACAATTATATGTTGGCTTGCAGAAATGCTTATTATTTGACTCTAGATGCCTATTTTCAAACATTTTTCACAATAGCAGTGTTCCAGTTATTGATGTCTCTGTTGGATCAATGTTCTTTGAGAGGTGTTGTTACACAGAACTGAATATGCCCTAATTTCTCAAAGGAAGATAAGACAGTTACTATTAACTTAAGATGACTTTCAAAGACATTGACAGATGTGTTAGGTTTAAAGTGTTAGAAGACATTCTTCTTTCCCTTAATAAAGTGTATATAAAGTGTGCCTTTACCAATTATTACTAACATCTTCATGCCACCTTTTAGTAGCATTAAAATTCAGAATATTCACCTTATTGTACTGTAATGCAAATACTGCTGGATGGCTGTTGTGTCCTCTTCACTTTCACAGACCTTCACTATCAGTTTTATCACAAAATTACTGTTGGTAAATTACTGTTGGTGTCAGATCTAACATTTGAACTGCTGCTCTAAGAAACAACTCTCAAAAAAATACACTTGTTTCAGATCTCAAAAACACCATGCAGTACTATGGAAATCAACTGGATAATACATTTATCCAAAATAGTACAACATGCTTGCCACACCACATAGGCATAATGCACTCAGCATCAAGAGATTCTAGAAAAAAAGTTGTTTATCAGCCTATACATCTATCTGAATGGAGCATGTACAGTAACTGCTTTTCAGGACACCATCAAGTGGTGAGCAGAATGAGTGCATTTTAATTCTAGAGAAATCAGCTGAAAGAAAAGAGAGTAACATAGTGTTGTGTTACATTTTAATGCCAGAACCCTAACTGCAATAGTTAGAGCAATAGAGTAGCTACCAAGTATGCCAGTACCGTTAGATCATGATTACATATCAAGCTGCACACAACTGTTTTAAATGGAAGAAGAGAAATGTAGGAAACTGTAACTCTGCAGAAAGTGTTGCCTCTTTCTTTAACTTGAAATACAAGCGTATTAATTGGTATTTACTTTAGACAACCTATGCATCCACCCAGACATACACAAATAAATATCATACAGTTTAACCTGTGAGATAATCTGTAAACTTCTAAAATGTTTTAACCTTGATTTGTAAATCCAAAAATTTCACTGTACTAAAACTCCCTCTGCAAAGTCAAGAATTTTATTCCCAGAACATTATAAAGATTACTACCCAGAGTACCATCAGACTAGTAGTTACATAGATCACTTCACTAGTTATACACCATACGAGAGATTTTTCTCCAGTTTAAATAACTGACTAGCAACAGTAAGTTCCCAGTGTTCCCACTAAGCTTCATCATTCTTCTTTTATTCATACACAAATCTTCAAAAATACTATTTTTAGTCCATATGGCTTGAATTAGTTAAAATCTAGCAGATATCATCATCTAGTTTCATGGCTAGTTAAAACATGTGGAATAGGATGAAGATGACTTCAAAGAAATTCAGTACATGATTTAGCAAAAGTATGCATCCTGCCTTCTGAAGGAAAGTTTTAATCTAGAAAATCTAGTATTTAAATTTTTCATTAGCTCTGTTGAGCTAGTGAATCACATTTCGTCTCCAAGAGAGTACAAAAGCATTCCATAAACTAAATGTTGTTTAAAAATATTGGGGATTTTTGTTTCCTTCTACAATAAGGATGCAAATTTGAAAGACTAGTGGTACAAGCAAAAGAAATATGGAAAATGAAGTAGCATGTTACTGTTTCAGTTGCAACTTGCCACTGCATCTTGCAAATAAATTACAACTGTCATGCGTATAAACTGTTTCAATTTATGTATAAAAAACCTTTAATTTTTCCACAGCCTTTTTGATATTTTTTTGCTGCCTGTGTTCTTCAAGATGAGAACATTAAAAGCTAATAACTCACATTGACAACTATTTCTATACAATTTTCCATCACTGTCCTGTTTTCTGCCCTTTCACCCTTCTCAGACCAAACCAATTCAAACTTCTGCTTCAAAAGCAAAAGGACCTATCTCTTGCCCAACCTTCTCTATATCCATAAAATGCCAGGGTGTCAAATGAGGCCATCTACTCCTCTTTATTTCCTATTGGTATGTGAAGGCCAAAAGTGCATGTTGGAAGAATGAATAAGAAGTAAGGTATACATCAACATTTTTGCCCAAACTGCAGAGATACATTTTTAGACCAATATATTATTGATGAAGGTACTTAGATGTGCACTTCCAATGGACTTCCTTAATGGCAGCCATTCAATCCTACATCAATATATCGCAGTTAAGTTTTATTCTGTGCTGAAAATAAGTAATGTAGTAATTTACAACAGGCCATCTTTATTGGCCAGGAAAGTGTATTTTTGAAAAAGAAAATATATTGCATTTATCCTACCAAGGCCTCCATATGGATGTTTATCTTCTCTGGAATAAAAACAACAAACAGTAAAAATAATTAGGATAAAACTCCCTCATCTGGTGCTTGCTTTATTTGCACTGTAAAAATAATCTGGTCAACAATACGGGCATGTATTTAAATATGGGGAATCACTCACTGAAAGATACTGTTTCAGATTAATGTCACCTAATGCCTGAAATCTGTATCCCAGATTAAAACACTTCTCCCAGCCTCTCTCCAAGAAACACAGCAGGCAGTATCTTCAACAGCAGATGAAGACTCACCTTATGACAAAGTCATGGCTATCAATCTCTTTTCCACATCCACTGTCCAGAAGGATGCCTGAATTCCCAACAACTGCACAGGTTTTAAATCGGCGATTCTTCATTGGAGAAACTTCAGGGAGAAGGCTGTGCAAATCCTGAGAAATGTTTAGCGTGCGACGTCTGTCCAGTACATAATGAATCACATCTCCTGGCTTGAAGCTGCTTTTGACCACTGAGACATCTCTTTCAGCATCCAAGAATCGAAGAATGTTCTTTCTGGATTGGTAGAAAAACACACAGATAAAACCCAATACTCTCTGCTGCCATGGAGTTCATCTAAAAGTAGTACGGACTGTACAGAACATAGAGCATAAAGCAGAGGGTAGACAGTGTCAGACAAACTAAGGTCATTTCCCATGCTCTAGTGTGGAGTTAAGAGCAAAGCTGTTAGGACAGAATTCAAATGTGGGCTACCATGTGACACACAAATACTACATTGATAGAGCTTAACAACTTCCTACAGACAAAGGCAGTGAGACACCAAGGGAAGATGATTTTGGAAATAAGAAGGTGTACTACTTTTGAGTATTTTACAAACGTTTGGAATAGACACATATTTCAAAAAGGCCCAGAACAGTTTGTTTTCATGGAAATACAGTTAAATATACAAGATATTTATGATTTAGGAAATGAATGTTTCACAACAATCTCATCTCTCACAAATCATCTTGGTTCAGGAATGGCCATGTTCTCTTACAGATTCTTATTTCACTGTAGCATACTCAGTTTAGCATAAATTTGCTCCTAATTAACTGAAGGTCAGCCACATCTACCCTAATTAACTTGAAATACTAATACCCACAGTCTTTTGTACCAGCTTAAACAAAATCAGCTTAAAAACATACTGTAGCTCAGTCTAGTCAAGCCATTAGCTGAACTCACAGAAACACTTATGAACTCTATCATTGCTTTATATCAGGTTTGTCCAATCCTATGCATTGCTTCTCTGCAATTAACTGTCTAAACTGATAGCTGAGTTCAGACACACATAACCAAGACACGAGGGTTTAACAAGCTATCTTGAGTTAAGTGAAGTATGGCAATTCAACAGCTGTGTACTCGCAGTCCACAGCAACTAACAGGTGAAGAACGCGTGCTCAAGTATCAGTGGAAGAAGTTAAGTCATGGTAGTTGTAGCTGCTTATGGAGGTAGGGGTCTAAAAACCAACACACTTTCAATACACGAGTTCAAATAAGACACTTTTGATGGCTACAGATACGTAATGACTGATACCTGCACTGGTAGTATCAAGCAGTTTTCAGTACACGATTATCCTTAGTGTAAAAAGCTGAAAAGGACTCCAGGCCAGAGCTGCAGGAGCCACCGGTAGCTCTGAATTGCAAATGAGCAAAGCCTTACAAGCTTGTGTCCATTCCCACTCTGCAAAGCTTGTACCTTTGTGAAGAGGCATAAAGGTCACATCGGAATGTAAACACATACTTAGACATGGATTGCATACATACAATTGGCTTATGGAAGAGACAGGGAATGCTGAGCTGGGGCAGGATGTTCACTAATGGTTAACTGAAATAGAAATTTTTGCTCCTGCAACTGTAACAAGACAAGAGGAAAAACCAGGAACTTTTTATTTTCCACTGCTGTCAGCAGATAACATCCAATTTAAAAGAGAATAGGCAGTTTCTTGAGTAAGAGAATGCTATTTTCATGTAATGTTTTTAGAGCAGAACCTCCTTAGAGCATACCAAAACAGGAAGGGATAACTAGAGGTGCTGTTCTAGCAGTTGCAACACCCAGAGACACAACAGGGAAAAAAATCCCTCCGAAATGAAAAGGGATGAACTGTAGAAACACCCTGCTTACCAGCCAGCTCTTGTGTCACTGCCTCAGGAGGGAAGAATACAACCGAACCTTGCAACCAGTGACACAAAACACTCACTCTGACACTGACATTAAAAGTTATAGTGTAAGTGAAACATGGTAAAAATATTTTTTCAAGTGTTTCCTCTCATTTCTTAAGCTAGGATGAAAAAAAAAAAAGCATATCTTGGTGTCTTGGCCTGCCTGTTACAGCTGTCATGTACAACTGGAGAGCCACCAAAGGAAAGACAGCTTGTGCTGAGATACACAAGTGTCTCAGAATAATGCACAGGCAACATTAAAATCCTGTCTAAAGCTTTTGGTAAGGGTAGGCAAGGTATTTCTGTAAAAGGAGGATGAAGATTCCACTTCAGCCTGTAAACTGAATGGACATAAAATCTCCATGGGTTTGATAAGCTTTATTTTGTGGGTACTCTGCTACAGATATATACATTGCTACAAGATTAAAAAGAGGAAGAAAGAAGGAATTGCCCAATCTAGCAGTATTAAAAATGACTGAAAATCTTCATGACTTAAGAACAAAGTTACCAGAGCTATGGCTGTAAAGGATAACATGAATGTATCAAAAGTTATCAATAGCATCAGCCAAGCTATCCAAAGACGCACTTCACGTGCACTCTGACCTGAGAAGGGGCGACCACAAACTTATCTTAAAAAGCAAGAGAAATTACGTGAAGCGTACAGAAACCTATGGCTCTGACTGAAACACTCACATGTGATCACAGGAAGACTTGCTTCAGTAATTTAAAGCACCCACGCCTGATAGCTAGAATGAATGGGCTTAACACCCTTCCTGTTTCCAAGAAGTAGCAACATTTGTGCATGAATATAGTGTCTTGTGTATTATTTTAAAACATAAGAAGAAAGCAGTGAAATGATGCAAACAGTGCCAGAAAAATAAAAGCCCTGACTTCCATTATTAATTTGGTTACTTACAGTCAAAGCTTATTTATCTATGTGCTTACATATGCTCATAGAAGTCCTCCAAGGGGTTTCAAGTAGACTTGAATTAGATTCAGATAAACAAGCACTTGTTTATTTAACAGAGTTGAAATTCCTAAAATGCCTAAGGAATTTATTTTTCGATAAAATTTTGAGAAGGGCAAAAGTCACTGAATCATTATCTTATCAAAGATTCTAAAACGTCTTCTTATCTGAAGTTGTCAGTAGCATATTCACTTACACATATGCACAGGTATTACAGTATACATAAGAATTCTTGTATAAGAGACCTGTAATAATGCTAACATTAAAATAGTGCAGCTGATTCACCTGACTGTGTCCAGATATCTTTTAATACTGTAAGAAATATGATTAAGAGTGCAGAGTTCATGCTACTGTTTCAAGTTCCTCTGTGCTACTGACTCAACTGTACCATGGTGTAGTGGTATTCCTATTTTCATGTAAGTGCTAGGAGAAAAAAAATTACTACGGGATATGACAAAACCTGAAAGTACACACATGAGTGTCTCAGTCTTGATTCTGGTTAATAAGAACTTGTTTATACCTCTGTTCTGTCCCACAAAGAGCAGTGAAAATAGTACAAGGTTATTCTGATTAAACAGATGTGACAAGTAATTTAAAATAAATGCTAATCCACATCCAGCTGCATATAAAATTCAAAAGTAAGGTCTATTAGAGGAAGAAAAAAAAAGCATGATTTTTAGCAAACCCTGAAACAATGGTGTTCTGCAACCTCAAGCTAAAATCTGTAAAGAAACTCTTTCATTTGAGGTGGTCTTCAAGTTTTGTTTTGGTGCATAAAACTGTATCTGGGGTGTGGCCTGAACCCTTTGTGGGCAGGTGAGGCAGATGTGACTCACTCTTATCTGAAGCCAAGCAACTGTTTGCAGAATGTTTACATGACTCACAGGACCATGGTGTCACAATCTGTGGTTGACCTAGGGTTTTTCTATGATAACCAGAAACAGATGTCTGTAATATTTAAATACCAACTACGAGTCCCAGTCATCTGATAAAGTATATGATTCTGCAACAGCATTGTCTCAAAACAGCTTTCCAAATTATAGATGTACTGCTTTGGGGAAACATGGTGACATTTTAATTTATGTACATTCTTCTGGGTTTACTTTGCACTGTAGTCTTTGTAATACACAGTTATTGTGTAACGGAAAACTCTCCCTCATGTGCCCTAGAACTGTGCGGATTAAGGAAAGAAAATGAATCACTTAAACATTTGACTTTTAAGATTACAAATAAAATTCATATATTTAGACATTATCAAGAACACTGAAATATGACCTCCAACATTTTTCCTGGGAAAGTCACTCCTTTCAAGGAAGGCAGTGCCAGAAATCCTCGCTGCTGGGGCATCTGGCGTTGTCTAGACCCCAACCATGAGGGAAAGCCCCTGAAGTGCATCCTCAGTATCAGGAAGCTGGGTTAGCTCACCAGCAACCACATTATGGAAACAGAGGCCGACTAAGTGATTACCTAGTCCACGCTCCACAGTTTGCTTCTGCTGAAGACATGCCTTTATCTACATCACTCCTAGCCCATGTTTATCAAATATTTTCCTAACAGACTCCCACGGTGGGGACCACCAGCACAATACGCTTGTGCTCTTGTAATAGCCTTAATTTACCCGAGGCCAAGAAGCCATCCAAATTCTTCTAAAAGATTTTTTTAATTAAAATTTTATTTTAAAATTTCCAACTTTTTAATTGGACAGGTCATGGGATTATAGATCTCTGACCCCTCCTGCTAAAGACTTTCTCTGACTGATTCACACAGGTCTTTAAACAGTTTTCTAACTCCAGCAAATGCTGACACTGCTTTGTATTCCCCATCTGAAAGGCAGAAGGTGGCTCTGAGCCTTTGAAATCACCAACAACTACAGCCTAGGTAAAGCATACTTTCTGCCAGCTAAATTAGTTTAATTAAACAAACAAAAAAAAACCCCCAAAAAACCCAACCAAACAAAACAAAACCAAAACCAAACAAACAAAATTAAAACAAACAAACAAACAAACAAAACAAAACAAACAAACAAAAAAACCCAAACAAACACACCCAAAGCAAAGCAAAACAAGAACAAACCATGGTAACTCAAGGTCACAGCCTGCCCTTATATACGGCTTCACCTACAGCTCCTGCTGACCACCTGAGGAGGCAGTGGGCACTGCGAGTGTTTGTGCCTGTGCTGAGTTTGGCTGTAATCTGACTGAGAGTTTTAAGAAAACCTCTTCAGGGAAAGCAGCATTTAGAATCATAAAATATTTGTCATTGGAAGAGGTCTTTAAAGGTTATCTATTCCTTTAAAGGACTTGGATTTGGAGCCAAATTTGGATTTGTTAATAACATGCCAAACTGCAGCTAATCATGGAAAGGTTGCTGGAATTCCCCAGCCCATGGAGGGCCACAGAAACAGAAGTGCCACATGATGGGAAGCTGCTGTCTGGCTCTGTGCCCACTCCAGCCCTCCTCACACCCTTCAGGACACCCCCCTGTCCCTTGACCAGAAAGGGCCATTCAGTAGCTGAAGCACACAGATCTTCAGTGGGTACCAAAAGGAAAAAAAGGCTTTGGAACAGAGTAAGTCAACCACTGTTTACCATATGAAGGCCAGTCATGGTAACTGTCCAGTTAAGCGACTTAGAGTCAAACAAAAGGAGTCAAAGGAATTAATCATCATAAGTGACAGTGAACACTGACTTTTCAGTGGAGACAAAGGTCTAAGGAGGCAAAAAAAGCTTCAGGTTTATTGACTGAAACAGACTAGAGAGGCCCAGTTTGTGTGTCTTAAAGAGACACTGGTGATCCGCAGGAAATAGTGCAACTGGCCCTTCACAGCTACTGTACTGCTCCATTCCTAGTTCAGAAGTTACTGTTTGCACTTCAGGGACTTAACACATCCGTTCCATATTAACTTGAAAGATAAGCAATGATAATAATCTAAACCTTTCTAAAGAGGAAGTTGCACTTATTTTTTTCTTTTTTCTTTATTACACTGTCAACATCTTAAAAGTTCTCACGTTTTTCTGACAGGAAATTTCCACTCATCAAGTTCTCCATCACACTGCAAAAACATAAATACATCCTTGACACACTTCTTAAATTTTTGCCTTCCTGCAATTCAAAACCTCCATCTGCTCTTTCCAACATAAACACCCACATTTAATCAAAAATAAGTGGAAAAAGTCACACACTGAAATGTCAGATTATAGTTGATTCCACACAGTTCACAGATGTGCTGGCATCACTCCTGTGTGGAAAGCTTCCCCAGATAGGTTTGTACCATCTCAGCTACATCTGTCCTTTTCAGTATGGCCTTCAACCAATACAACTGGAATTTCCTAACTTCCATAACTGGAAAATCTTCACATTGCCAAAGAAAGTTGAAAAGACTTCAGATACAAAACTTTGCAGATGGTGGATTCTCTCTCTTCCCCATTACTGAAATCACTCACACAGAAGGGGAGCCAAGAGAGCAGTTTTCTTCCCTTAGGTGCAGGAATTACCAATTCTTCTTCAAAGAAGCGGTCAGCAATCAGAAGGTGACATCAGTTGGAAAAATCAGTCTCCCAACAGACCAATCACAAATGGCAAGGCAGTAAATTTGATGCAGTCTCAAGAAATTAATAACACTCATCATTTCCACCTCAATCACAGAAAGTCTAGGTCTTGCTTATAATGTCTGCTTAACATCTCCAAAGGGCTTCTGCCCTCCCAAAAGAGCTGCTACACTCCCCAGATTTCCTCTTCTGGCTGCAAAGTCTCAGAGAGCATCTTGTGACACCAGAAACCCAATGGTAGCTTTTCATCCTCCCATAGGGTCCTGGTAAAGGAGCTGTTTCACTCACTGATTCCTAGTTGAGCCTGCTCTTCCCAAAAATTCATAAGACATTTGAGGCTGATAGACTGGTCACTAACCTGAGCAAAACCAAGATAGCCAGAGATGATGCCCATGGTCAACAGGGGAAAGAGCAAAGCATAATATTCCAGCTGTCAACCAGCTACATCCAGGCATATCACTGATCAACAGTCCTTGCATGAAGCAAAACTCACTATCAAATATTTTCTGTGTTTTAAAATTGCTAATGTGGATGTCAAGCTGACCTAAGACACAAAGGTAGCTGCCATTTATGGGCGACTATAAGTTTTACGAAATGTGTTTATGCTGTACACCAATGATTTTACAAATTATATCTCCACTGCTAAGAACTGCTAACTTCTTACACATTATTCAACAGGCACTAGCTTTTTGTTTGTTCCTCTCTTACAGCTATTTCCAATGGTTGATTTCACACCACAAGATGACCACTGTTCACATTGACGATTGCAATAAATGAGTACGAATCATATTCAAGGTCTACACAAGGCATGCAATGTACTTTGGAGGGCTGAACAGTTAGGTTAGACCAAGAGAAGCCTCTAGGAGGTTGCTAGACACATTTGAAGTTAGTCCTAATAGGTCTGTAAGTGTAAAAACATTTACTGCAAAGATGCTTCTTGCTGTTGTGACAAGGAAGAAAGGTGTATAGCAAGCTGCTGGTAAAAATGAAAGAAGAATGCACATTGTTTAATCAGCATCAGAGTGGAATGCTTATCACAAGGGGCTGCAATGGCTTCCTCAGAGAAAAGCATGTCACACTTCCCTCCCTCCTAACTATGGTATGCTATGACTATGGAAAATGCTACACTTATTAGTAAAAAATTATTTCTGGAAAGACTATGACTGGCTGGTAGCACTGACTCCTTTCATGTAGTTTATGTCAAACTTTGACCCTAAGCCACATTAATCTAATGACTTTCACTGGTTCAGTGAAAGCATCTGCTCGCTGCCACAGTGTTCATGGTGCTAGCTATTTCATCTCAACTTCAGCTTTATGCTCTCTACTGTATATAAAGACTTTGTGCTAATAAAGTGGAAGCTTTGCTGCTCAAACCAGTGTATAAGACATATGTTTTTCTTCCCTGTACTGAGTAAACCAAAAACATCCTTCACTGTAAAATTTTTTAAAAAAATCACATAATCACATCATGATGGTTCTTTAGAGCACACTGGTAATTTACAAAATGAAAGATCTTCCCCCCACAGCCATAACACACGAAAATTTATTTTGAAACTTGTGATTTTAATAGATGGAGAGGATACAGATGTAGTAACAGGCTTAAAAAATTCTACAGCATTGCCTACTGTTTGACCTCTTTGTCAGTATTATGTATTTGGCTTTAGAAACAGATGAAAAATGAACATAACCCATGCTTCATTTTCTTCCTGAATTTTAATTAAAAAGTTATTGTAATATTTTTACTTTTTTGTTGTTTGGCTTGAGCAGCAAGGTGTATTGGTTTTAAATGGTTCTGAAACATGACACTTTTTCAACTGAATAACTGAAAAGAGTTATCCGTCTCTACTTACAGTCACTCAATGGCTTCCAGACCAGTTTACTTCACAAGTAAAAGTGTGCTATTTTCTCCTAACTGGCAGAACCAGAACCTATGATTTGATATTTCAAGTGTTCTTCTGAAGTTATGAGGTTATATTTCTCCAACTTAAATTGTAAGTTATATGCACATTTAAACACTGTTACTGATCTAGAAAATCTGCTTATCTTTCCTAGACTACCTTGCAGCAGAATTTAGCCTTTATGTGCAGCCACATACTGGTCAAACAGGCTGCATCTGAACAGACAGTTCTGGAAGAAATTCTGCTCCTGACCTGCACCTCGGCTGCACTTCAGGGCCACCACCAGGTCTTCAAATTCCTATTCATAATCTTAACATTCAAAAAAATCAAGTCTACTGTGCTTTAGGATGCCTGCTAAAACCAGTCATTTCCTGCAATGTTTTCACAGAATGTGACACCCCCAGCTTTCGGGCCAACCCATGCTCCACACCCCTCTGTCACTGGTCACCTTCCAAATTAAGATAAGGAAAATACAATGACATATATCACACTAAGAGGCTTCTTCTTTCTCTTCTTTCAGGCCCCAATATAAGTAGACCCACTGTAGCTACTAAGACACATTAGAACTACCACTCTGCTACTGTGTTTTGCCCCCTCAGCATGAGCCTAGGGCTCCTTTTGGCTCCTCTGACTTCGGAAAACTGTCTAAGATATGGGTACTGTCAATGCCTGACCTTGTGACTTGGATCAGTCACAGAGAGGGTTGGATTTGCAGCACCTGATGTCCTAGCTTGACTCCTACATCTAAGTTGCCTGTCTAAGCTCCCTTTGTAGTTAAGGGAGAAAAACTGATATGTTCAGGGTACTTCCATCTGTTCTATTTCAGATCTTTAGGCTGACAGAAAATCAAGTCCTCCGAGTGCCAGTTTCTCAACACTGACTGCAAGAGAGTTCTAGACAACCAGCTCAAATGTGGACATGCATAATGTTGATGCTGACTGCCTGGGTCTGACTGACACAGGCAGATGAAAACATTTTATTTATGCTTACGAAATATAACTTGACTTTGGAGTCAAATGTAATTTGGTTGCATTTAACACTGAACACTAAATATGTCCAGTTAAAAACATCCACCTGTAACTGTAAATCAAAACGACTTCCTTCCAGACCAGAAGAATTATAGGCAATACAGAATGAAAAGAATTATAGGTAATATGAAATGAACTGGGTTTTTTTAAGACACTCACCTTATTTCCAGTACCAAAGAAGAATTGATTCTCCAACCTTCTACAGCATGCTGGAAGACTGAGGAGCCACCCTTTTGAATTACCTTATCAGAGCTATTGATCATTGATCTACTCAAACTCAGTTCACCACCTCTGCAATGCAATAAGGAAAGGACACAGTTACATCAAGGCTAACTCTAGTTTTAAGTAATTTACTTCACAAGCACCACGGATATTTCCTTTTATTCACCAAACAAACAAACAAACAAACAAACAATTATCTCTCCGCTTGCAAAAGCAAATAACCTGTACCTGTGAGAAATCTATAGAACACCTATATCTCATACTTCAACAGGCCATATAGGAGCTTAAATATGTTTATATTTGTAATGAAACAGACATAACAAAACTTGCAATAAACTCAAAATTGTGACCCCATGCCAAATTTCAGCATGTTTGTGAGGTAGGTGCACTTCTATGTTCCAAACTTCCGAGTACTTAACAGATTTAAGTGTCAACTTGCAAGCCTTCGCCCAGCAACTATTCATGTTCCATAATAATGGCATAATGGACATCTTTTGCCTACTATTGATACTAAAAGACTTTAATTCACAGAGTTCTGGAGTTTAATCTCATACAAAGAAAAGACTTCCTGAAACTTTTGTATACACATATTCAAATAACCCCAGTTGTCTTAGCCTCTTCATGAACGTTATCATAGTCATAAATTTTGGTAAGGTAACCTTAAAAAATAAAAATATATAGTAAGTTGTTGGTGATGACCACTGACCATCTGATGAAGTCTCATAAAGTTACCAGTTGCAATGATATGAGCCCATAAGTTCACATAAATGTGACAAAGAAGCTGAAACACTGCAAGCACAACTTCAGATGTTAGGCCCAAGATCTGTTTTTATCTCCATGTGTTTCTATTATCCTTCGTACTGCTTCCATTTAGGTGCCAGAGCACCCTTCACCTAGTTCAAACATAGCTGTGAATGATAAAGACATCAAAGTTGTCAGACGTAACATTCTACTATGCAGAATGTCTTACATGTGACGAGTACATGTAACAGTAATATACGGAAACCTTTTCATCTATAAATAAGTGTGTTCTGATATACTGCCAGTAACAATACATTCACTTAGCTGGCAAACAGAACTTAATGACCACCAGCCATTCAACCAGCAAAACAGAAAATATGTGAGACTGTAAGCTTTCTAGGGAATTGCTGACTCATTTTCCTGTGGCTTTAAGTTCTTAAAACAATTGAATACTGCCCTTAGTAAGAGCTACAGCAATGCTAACACTCTGTGTGTGTATACATATAAAATAGAAATATTAATATTTGGTAAATTACATAGCAGACTACACTCAAACTAACCTGCAATGGGACGTTAAAGTAAATTAATTAACCAAAGCGGTAATACGTAGTCGTTTGCAGAACGTGCCATGGCTGCAAAAGCCGCTGTAACTCCTAAGTCCACATTACACACTCCACCACCGCCCAGCACGGCCGGGAGCGCTCTCCCCGCCTCGTGCCCCCTCACTCCCGCAGGCTGCAGCCCTGACATCACACTACCTCGTGCATCGGCCTGACACCTACCAGGAACCTGCAGCTTTAACCCACCGTGTAGGTGCAAGACCTGTGTGCAACCTCTCCAAACCATGCTAACTTGAGAGCATGGGAGGATGCTGCAGAAATCTCCAAATTCAATACCCAGAATGCAATTAATACTTTTTGCTATTTTAAAATATTTTATTTGCTAAATTTTTCCATGTTGGTTGTAAATATACCTATTACATATATTTTCCTGCATGTATTTTCTAGATGCATAGTTTATGCATGTAAAGCAAAATTACAAAATACATCCAAGTAAAGAACTCAGTATAAGAGTACTTCAGAGTCATTTCCAGTTTATGCTGGGTTAAACATTATTCAGCAGACAACTTAACAGTAACACAGTTGATAAAACTTCAACTATCAACAAAATATGCTGCCAACACCTTAAGCAACACAGCATTTGAAATGTGGTTGTCTTCCACATTCCCAATTTACATCTGCAGTGAGCTACACAGATTGCACAGCAAAGCAACCTTACATTATGCTCTCATGAGCTAAAAGAAGGTCATAGGCACTCTGTATTAAGTTCTACTATAAACACAAGTGTTCACTTACATGCTCCTTTCCTGTTTTATTGGTAGTGTTTTATTAACTCTCACTTAGAGCTATATTAAATAAACTAACACATCAAAGGCTGATTTCACTCCAGAAAATTCTTGACTGTGTAAAACATCTGTGAAATAAATTTGAGCTACTTTGCATGTTCACTGCAAATCCTCTCTGATGTAAATGAAACACGTGCCACAGTGTGACATCAACTTGTGGCTGACAATGTCAACCTCCGCTCAAATACCTTGCCTTGGTGACCAACCAGACCAATATAATAAGACTACATTTTCTCCTGAAGACAGTTCACTAATTTAAGTACCTCTCTTCAAGCATATTCCATCCCAAAGATAACACTGTCTAAAAAACACTGCATTCCACGTAATATGCCTGTTTCATTACCTGCTTAACTTTTAAAGGGACATTACTATCTGGTTGAAGAAGGGCACACATCTGAAATTACTGTCCCTAGCAAACTTTACTATGAGAACACAGATGATTTAAGGTTTATCACGTACTTTGGAATTGCACATAATTCATTTTGGAACATCTGGGATTTACCTGCAGTGTCACTAATAACCATAAATTGGACCACCTTGTGTTTTCACAGCTCTGCATTGCTTCTGTAAGTAAAACATTCCACAGAAAACTGTCTTTCTTCCCCAAGTGGCCAATCAAAAATAACCAAATGGAATGAGGCCTTCCTCCAGGAGAAAGGCAAGCGTAACATCAATAGTGGCAGTGGATCTTGGGGAGAGTGGGGGGTGGTGTTATTCCTGTTTCACACAGTACTAGATGGGACAAGAGACTGGAAAGAGTAACTATATTCCAATATCCTTAGCCAAAGTGAGAAGCAACAGACTGTACAAGAACCCTCACTGATACCAAAGAAGCAGAAACACCACTAAATGACCCAGCAGAATTACGTTACAGCTGTATTTTAAAGTGTTGTTAAGGATACAGTTATAACTAAATATAGTTATTTTCTTTCATGTAATATTGAATTATCATTTCATTTTAGTACCTTTTAATTGATGTCAAACTGAAGGGCTTTTTTTTAAAAAAAATACATATGGATTTATCAACTGGCTAATTTCAGAATCATATCAGCAGCTACTTCTAGTCTGACAGAAAAGTGTATGTACTAAGGGACATGCCTACCTTTAATGCTTATTCTCCCTCACACTTTCTCTCTCATATGTATTTTTGCACACCTACAATCCCAAAATTTTAAACTGCTGTACATCTTATAAGTACGCAGATACTACAGCACCACGGCAGAAACTGGGTTTACACCCAAGCTGAAAGCGAGGGAGTTACCAGAAAGCTGTGAAAAACCTTAGTGCAAGGGAAGCAAACATCTCATCATTAACCACATGCACACACAGGTGAGGCTCTCCCCTGTTCCGGGGAGGTGCAGAGGCCACAGACGCCCAGCTGCCTGTGCCCCACGGCCGCACCAGCTTGCCTGGGCAAGGGTCAGTGAAGACGCCCTTTCTGCGTTTAACTCTGGGCACCACAGGGGCAAAGGAGGGGACTAAGTAGCTTGTAACTGCTCCAGCATCCTCCAGGCCCCT
This sequence comes from Merops nubicus, assembly GCF_000691845.1. Taxonomy (NCBI): domain Eukaryota; kingdom Metazoa; phylum Chordata; class Aves; order Coraciiformes; family Meropidae; genus Merops; species Merops nubicus. Next base: position 58,138 of record NW_008606493.1, read on the forward strand.
ACGGACATTTACAACCTCCTTATGCCTCCTCCTCAAATGAAGGCAAAGGCTTACACCAAAGGATGAGGCTCCCCTGCCTCCCTGTCGATTTGCACAAGCAAACAGAAAGTGTAAGCACCTTCCCTGCCTTTGCTGATTTCGCTCAGCCACCAAGGAATTCATGCGCACCTCCTGTGAAAACAAAAAACTGTACCCCTCCAAGGAGAAAAGGGCTTGGCTGAAGCCAAACATCTTCACAGGGGAGCTGCAAGTTTGCCTAAACAATGTCGAATACTGGTACAAACAAAATGCACAACACAGAGGAAGCTAAGGTGCAAACAAAAAATGGCAAGGGTTTCTTCGCCTTTTATTTTCAACCGAAGACAAAGAGGAGAGAGAAAATGTGTTAATAGAGGGTCTCAGCGAAGGACCAGGGTCTCCAACGGAGGAGCCTCAGGAGCAAAGGACGATGTCCCGTACGCTCACAGACTAAGGATCACTAAGGAGCATCGAAGTACAGCTCCCAGGCAAACTTCAAGGACGGAGACAGAGGCCAGCTGGAGCTGACAACTGCCGCGCATCACGGCACGCTCGCCCCTGAAGGGCTCCCCCAGCAGGGAACGCGGCACAGGGCGTTC
>NW_008606494.1:0-4600 GCF_000691845.1 Merops nubicus
ATGCACAACATTCCTTGGCTGACCCTGCCTATCACTGACCACTGATTTTTGGAGCAGGGCAGGCCTCCAAGAGCCTCCTGCCCATTCCATCAGCCCAAGCCATAGCACTTGCTCCCCACAGACTGCCCAGCCCCAGGGGTAGGTGCCTCCATGGCCCCGGCTGGGGGCACGTGGCCACTCTGACCCTACCTGGCCCCAGGGACCCTTCCCTGGCAGGCACCCGAGCTCAGGCCCAACCTTCTCTTCTTCCACTGCTTTGACTATGATAACTGCCTTCTGTCTGGAGGTGCACCCTTGGTGGAGGTGCTGCCCACCACACTGCCCATGGGCACAGCTCCACTATACATGGCTGGAGGGGACAAGTGGATTCTGCCAAAAAAATCACACTGGGTACCACTGATGGACCCCATTACAGGACACCCTTTTCCTGTCTAGACAGGCCACAGTGGCCATGCTGTTGTGATCAGAGCCAGAGCTGGTCATCCTCTTAACTGAAGATCCTCACTCCAGGAAGAAGCTTAAAATCACACTCCATCTGGTCACCCTGCGGGTGGAAGAAAAGGAAAAATGGAATAAACCCTACTAGGCACTGACTGTTTCAGCTGTCACCCCATCTCACCTCTCTTTCTGCCTGGGACCTGTGGGAGCAGCAGGGCTCCTCAGTGCAGCTCTCCTGGTTGTGGCCATCACAGAAGGGGAGAAACACTTCACCTGAACAGCAGGAACTGGGACATTAACCTTGCTGCTGCAGGTGTTGCAGAGGCTCAGGCAGAAGTTGTTCCTAGTTATATTAATTTTAAGTTATTTCCTCAACTGGGAGTCTAAGATTTTATTTTTAATTCATTTTTAGTGAAAAACTTAGATTTTGCCTAATGTGAATACTCTCATGGCAAACAGGAATCTCCCCAAAGACACTTTACTAGACTTTTTTTTGCATAGCTTCATTATATTCCTCTGGTCTGAATTTCTTAAGCATTACCTTTGTCATAAAAAATGATGCCTTGAAAAAAAACATTTAAGAAGTGACATGATCTTTACTGTTGGTTAACATACTCTTTTATGTTAACTTTTTTATTACCCTTCACTCTCCAAATACCTTGCTGAATTTTCTGGCAATTAAAATACAATACAGACAAAAAGCCTCAGGGGCCAGCTGCAGGTAAGGCATGGAAAGGTGGCTGGTTCTGTGGCTGCTGGAGCAGCCCTTCCAGCTCAGGGAGCAACAAGCTGGGCTTCTAGGCTTGATTTGACTGTTGTGAATAGAGTCACTTCCAGAATCTATTTTAAAATTATCATATCTATGCTTTTCTTATGTGGAAAAATTGGTCAGCTTTCTGACAAATGGTGTGCAGGACACCCAGTGACATTCTTACAGGTGGAACATGCAGTCTCAATGTGACAGAATCAAAGCCTTGGAGAAAGTATAGGCTGAAGAGAGCAGAAGAAGGCTAGATTCTCAGAAGTGACTAATGATAAGAGGTGCCTAGAAGAAGATCTGGCTTTCAGCTCTTTTTGAATGCCTAACCTCTGAAGATTAGAAGCATATAAAATGTCTTAAACCTGAGCCAAAATCATCTTCACTCTGGAGCTTGCTCACAATGCTACCAGCTCCCCTGGGCAGACTCAGGACACCATTTGGCCTGAGCTGAAAGCAGCAACTGCAAACACTGTTGACCTGCACAAATAAAGTCTGGCTTCACGTGCTGGGGCACACAGGTGGGCACACGTGGGTTGGTGCAGCTCCTGCCAAGATTACCTCCAAGGCTGTGGAACTGCTCGAGCACCCAACCTCACGCCTGCCATGTGTCTGGATGGAGAGAGGGGATTTTATTTAGCTGCTTCTGAGAGAATTGAGGTGGCTCAGTGCCACAGAAGGCATCCATGGGTGGGAGGATCTCCAGCCAGGGAGAACCAGACCCACCCAGGCACCCTTTGCTGCTCAGGCCTTAACATCTTGCCCTTCCTCCTCCTCCTCCTCCTCGTGGCTCTCGTGCTTCCTCCACCGCAGCCCTCTTGCTGCAGACATGGGACAGAAGCTGACCTCTCTTTTGAGTGCTGAGTGCCTGAGGCAGACCAATTCTTTCTTCTCCCCTCCCCCCAGCTCTGAGGCTCCTTTTTAATTAAGTGAAAGATATTTTGGAGCAGGGTGGGGGTTTCCATTCTGACCCAAGTGGGCAGGAATTGAGCCTAGTCCGGATGTGTTTTAGTTACAGCTCCAAGTTTCTTCTGTGTGGGGATACTGGGCTCTCCCCTGGCCGTGCACTGGGGGCTGCAGCCCCTTCAAGCCACACAAGCACAGTGAGGAGAGCTCTCCTCTCCCTTCTGCACAAGTGGAGGAGGAATACTGGAAGAGATTTGGGAAATGGGCTGTATCTTACCCTGTACACATAGGGGAAAAAAACAAAACAAAACGAAAAACCGAAAACCAACCAACCAACCCACCCAAAAAAAAACAACCCAACCCCTCCCACCAAATCCAGAAGCAGCTTTTTCCAACACAAAACACAGATCTGATGCCAACAACACATTTTGTGGATTCCAGACTGTTCATGTCAAAAATAAAAATAAAAATGGGGAAATAATCTGGAAGAGCCAGAGAAAATGTGATTTCTTCCTGGCATTTTTGATCAGTCTTTTTGGTTTTCATTTAAGTGCATTTAAGATGCCCTTCATCTGAAAGGTCTCCACCTTGAAACCAAACATTGTTGCTCAGGCTGAACAATGAATCTAGCTTAATCCAAACCATCTTTTTTTCGTTTTACTTTTTTGTTCCACCTGATAATTTTTAATTGCTTTGAGAACAAAACTTTTCATCTCCCTTTTTTCCTAACTAATTAAAAAAGGGAATTATTCACATAGCTCTGCATGTTCTAGCCCACCAATCTTCACAAGAGCCTATGCACACTCATATTGATTAGTACTTACATTGCAGTTTTCATGCTTCCCAAAAATGATGCACCCTTTTGCTTGAAAATCTGGAAGGTTTCAGAAAACTTCCTTCCCTTGGTATTTCTGGTATTAAGTCCACCACAGCAAAGGCTGCAGCTGGAGTTCAATCACTTGTATGTGTCTCCTCACTGCAGAGGGGCTTCCCCTATAGCTCAGGACCTCTCTCTGTGCCACTCATCTACTGCCAGCAGGGCGATGGAGCTCCAGCTATTCTCCCACACACTCAGGGCATCTCATTGACTCTCTGAAATCAGTGAAGGAGCTTTTCCTCACTCATGGATGAAGACAGGCTGGTGTGTCCAGGGCATGAGGCAGAGCAGATGCCATTTTTTCACTTCAAGGTGTCTGGATTTCATACCAGCCTCTTCCTTTGGGGGGCACAAAAAGTGCATTAACTTATCACAGTGCAAGAGCTAAGACTGAAGAAAACCAGGGTGCAACCCAGGCCTGCTTGCTCTACCTGGCACAGCTGAGCAGCTCTGCAATCCTGAATGCTTGCTGCCTTCACTGCTTCCCAGCTCCAACCTCCCAGGCTGCACAAACCCCCTGCAACCCAGGGAGATGTACACACATCTGCCACACTGCCAGATCTGGCAAAAAGTGGAGCACAGCAGCTTTCACTAAGAGAAAGAAGAGATGAAGGTATTAAACTGTATTTCCATAGATGTTTAGAAAACTTAGGGGGGGAAAAAAAATTAAATGAAGACAGAGTGGGTGATGTTTGGGATGAGGTAAAAAGCTGCTGCACATACTTGCTATTGATTTGTGTATTGCACATTTCTGCCCACTTCCAATTTTCTCAGACCTTGGGTACCTTCAAGCAAGCACATTTGCATTTGAAGCCTGCAGACTGGATTCGTAATAGCTCCCAGAAACCACCATTGTTTTCCATCAAAGCTGAGGGAACAGGACCCTCAGCTCAAGTGGCTTCTTCCCTGCCCCATGAAGCCAAGAAAGCTTTTATGCTTGTGGCTCAGTTCCTGCATAATGGCCATAAAACAAAGCTCAGAGTGCCTTAGACAGAAGTGAGTGCCAGTGTACCTATTATAAAAGCAATTACCAGCAGGGTACAAGAAATATTGTCAGGAGAAAGCCAAGAGCAGTAGCAAGTAGACAGGGTGCAGCAAGCAGCAGGATGCCCCAGCTATGCATGGACCCACACTTGGTCCCACCATGGCCAAAAACAGGTCAGTGCTAGGCACCTAGATTAGTATTATTCATAAATTACTAGTAAATTAGCTAGATTACTAACTCCTCATGGAAATATTTGTTGTTCAAAGCAGTGCAAGTTAATGGCTGTGCAGGAAGAAACTAAGGCATTTGGGGAGCGAGGCCTTGGCATTTGGGGCAAGAGTGCCCAAGCAACCTCTCCATCCAGAGGAGACCCAAGCAGCACTGACCAAAAGCAAATGCCTCATGGCTCATCAGCTGACTGCTGTCATGGGCCCAGCACCTGGGGCTCTACCAGCTGCAGACAGACCTCAGACACCAACCTGAAGTGCTGATCTCAACCCAAATCCCAACAGCAATGCCCAGTCCATGATGCACATCAGCATGAATGATACCTGCAGCCACAGTGTCCAAGAGCCTCAGTTCTCCATCCACCCACAGCAGGCAGAGGAGCTGCAACTGGTCATCTGGGAGCATAAAT
>NW_008606495.1:0-8581 GCF_000691845.1 Merops nubicus
TTCGAAACCACACTTTCAGAAAAGACAAAAGGGATCAAAACACTGGATTGAAGGTATTTTTATTTTAGTGTTCCATGAAACCAAGAGGCATTTGAAAACAAAGAGGGACACAGACTAAAAGCAGACAGTACAAACAGGAAAAAATACATTCAGCTCCTTCAGTGATAAAACAATACATTTGATTCTTAAGGCCCTGGAAGTCAAGGTGAAGCACCTGGCTGGACACAAAACACCAGTCCCCTCCCACCACAGAAAGGCTTTACCCCAAAGTTCTGCCAAGGACAGCCTGAGGTACGAGGTTTGCTCGAGGCTCTCAGGCCGTGGAAGTCGAAGCCTGGCTGGTGTGGGCCCTGAGCCCCCTGCTGCCCCCCAGGAGCCCCGAGACCTGCAGCCCCCCCAGAGAACCACCCCAGGGGCAAAAGCCAGCCACAGCCCAGCTCCTCCTCCAGGGACTCGGCTGGGACTGGCAGGAAGGCTGGAGGAGAGGGCAGGACACGTTGTAAGGCTTTGTCTCCACGGAGGTCACTAGGAGCACATATTGCTGATCTGTTTTGGATGCACCTGATCCAAGCTTGGCAAAATCCCAGCTCCAAAAGCGTCGCAGGTGGCACCATGGTGCCTTCAGCAGCCAGTGGCCCAGTAGTACCCACGTAGTTTAAAACGAGCCAAAAGCAAGAGCCCAGCCTTGCTTCCCACCTCCAGCTGTCACACCAGTAGCATTTTGAACTGTTTAGCCACCACACAAAGGCACAACCAGTTCTTCTGACCTAAAACATCAGAAAGCTGTGGAATAAAGTCTAGAAAACAAGTCTTTTAGTGAGGTACAGGCAAGAATTGCCTTCCAGAGACCCACTGAGGCACAATGAGGAAACAAATCAATCCTTCATCTTCCTCACTATTCCAAGGCACGAGAAGCAGCAGCAGTTTTCAGTAAGGCCAACCAGCATCACCCAAAACCTGAACCACCAGCCAAGAGCTGAAGATGCCAAGACCTTCTGTGTTTCAGACTCTTCACTCACAGAAGAGGTCCAGCAGAAGAGGAACCACCCCTTCACAGGCATCTGCTCCATGAAAACACCAGCAGACAAAAGCACCCAAAGTCCTGGAAGACTCGTCAGGCTCGAGGCTGGTCTCAGCTCCAGCTGCCAACACAGGGCAGCTCGGGCAGGAACGCTGCAGGCTCTGGGGGTCAGCCAGGTTACAGTAGCAAACATGTCATTAACGGCATTTTTGGGACATTCCAGTAAATGTACATCTCCAGGCAAATATATTAAACTATTCTTCACTACAAAAATAGAGTATTTGAGAAGTCTCCAGCAGTTCTCAGTGTTTTGTGACAGCAGCAAGCAGCCCACTGACAGTGGACCCAGCTGGTCCTGGCTCTCAGTAAAGTGCTTTGCTGTGGACAATGAGTCAGAAACTCCCCCCTTGGAGCCAGGCCAGGGGAGACCCAACAGCCCCTCCCAACCCCCCGAGGCAGGAGTGTTTGCTTTGGTCCTCTGCTACCCCATCTTTTGGTATCTCAGCTTTCTTCCGAGCCTTTCACAGACCCTCACAACCCTGATAAACCCCAGAGATGCAAAGAGGAATCTGATTTTTGTGGTCTTTGACAAGAGCTTGCCAAAAAGGCGCCACATTTAGTTTTCCAGTGGAGGAAGCCTGTTGTGGTGGCTGCTGGACATTGCTGAGGTGGGAGGGAAACCCCTCTGTCCCTGTCGAGTGCAGAGCAGCCACAGGGGAAGGAAGCAGACCCAGAGGATCAATTGTCCAGGTAAAACCAGCTCGCTCTCAGCTACACAAAACGTTCACTCCATTCTGAGCAGGAAGTCACCCAGAAACCCAAATCTGACTGAACACTAGTGCTGTGACTGGTCCCATCTCGAGGGGGGGCAATTTGGTTCCTCCCTTGGCTGCGTAAGGAACACAGTGTGAGACTGATCACCTCTGAAGGTCATCCCAAGGTAAGCCCAGCTCCAAACCCGAGGTACTGAAATGGAATAAGCTGCAGTGGGGTGACAGAAAAGTCACCACAGAAGTCCCATGCAGCCAGAGGCAGGGGCTGTGTGTACAGAGAGGTCCATGCCTGTTTCAAGAGCACAGAAGAGGAGCTGGGCATACCTTGGCCTCCCACACTTGAGTGACCTTTGGATCAGGGGTTTGAAGTCTGTAAGAGAAGAGTTTCTGACTTAAAATGCACCTTCAGCCCCAATTCCTTCGTACCGCTCCTGTGGCAGACAGACAAACGTACCATGGCAACTCAGTGGCTCCTGTACCCAAGACCCTGAGAAACCTTCTCCTCAGAGCACTGCCCTGGAGCACAGGCACTCAGTGAGAGCACCAAGCCTTGCTTCTTCCTTTCCAAACAGAGCTGGAACCTGCACTCAACTTCTAGGGCACTCCTTACTTCTAAAACACAGCTCGCACAGCCCTGCTCTGAACTTTGGACTTTTCCAGTGGAATTATTAATATTATTTTTTTAAAAACAATCAAGTCCTCGAGCTCTACAAGACTGTAGATTGCACTACAATGTAAAATATGGAAAGAAGAGTAATGGAGCTATCAAAGCTGCTACAAACCAAAACCATTTAAAATATCTTCATCAAGGATCGTCAGTGCCTTGCTGGCAAGCAAAACACATCAAAGACCCTTTGTCCTTCCTGCTGCCCTCAGCCTTTGGATTAAATGCCTGAACAAATCCTCCCAAACAATGGTAAAAAAAACCCCAAACAAAAAATAAACATGGCAAGTTGACTCCACTTCTGGACTCCACACACAAGACCTGATGAAAGCACTAATCAAAGGAGAGTTGCTCCAGGCAGAGACAGAAGAGGCCGTTTTCTGTGGGCAGCACAACTGGTCCCACCTCCTTCACCTCAGCTCCTTATTCATCACCCTCCACTGGCAGCAATTCAGCCCTTTGTCCAGCCCACACCCCGAGAGCTTTTACATCTTTCCAGCTTTTTTGTTGCCAGAGGCTGGCACACGCAGGATGTTTGGGGTTTCCTCCATGACCCTGACAAGCAGGTTATCGATGTAATCCTCCAGCTCCCGCACCTGCAGATCCTGCCTGCTGATGGCATCCTTCTGCCTCAGCACCAGCTGGATCAGCTCGTCGTGGGTCAGCTGGGCGTAGGCATAGGCAGGGTCTGAAGGGTCGTATTTCTGAGGGAGGAGAAAGGCAGGGTCAGTGCAGGGTCAGTGCAGGCTCTAAACACAGGGTGTCTGGCGGCCAGCCCGGGCCGGGCCAGGCAAAGCTCTTTGCTACAAAGCACCTTGTGGGACAGGAGCAAACCTAGCCTGAAAAAATTCCTGCAGAACTATGGACTCGTGCACTTCCAGAACACAGAATGAGCTTTTGGTGGTACCTGGGGGAAAAAAGAGCAACTGCCTCAGCACGTGTGTGCTACTCAGGGCACAGGGACACCACTCCCAGAGCTCGGGTGTCCTCCAGCAGGCTCAGACACAGCCAGACGTGGCAGCCAGCAGCCAGGCCGTGGGATTTAGCACCAGATCCCTGCAGGATGTCAGTCCTGGGATTCACCACTGCTGCAGCCTGGGCTGGAGCCACGCTGGCTCTGGGCAGCAGCCCACCCAGCTTGGCAAAGGCACACAGACCATCACCCACCACTGGCTGCAGACGAGCAGGGGGACAGCCACTGGTTCAAACACACCAGGAAAGCCAAATTCAGCTTAAGCAGCAAGAAACACTCACTTAGGCCTCTGGCATTTCCCTCTTACTGCAGTTATCACTGTAAAAACACAGTGTCTCCAAGAAGTCTGCTTTTAACCCTGAAGAACTCGACAGGCACTTGGCAGCCTCTGCCCATTCCTCCACTGCCTTCTCAGCCCCGCTACCTCACGCCTCATTTTTTAGGTGAAATCAGAGCCTGGCAGAACAAGGATGACAATTTTCAGCTCGTTCAGAGTATCACACGCCTGTCTGAATCATTTCACTCCCATTTTCACCTCTTCCACTCACACCAGGAGGAGGCACTGCAGTGATAACTTCATCTTCCCCCAAGCCCCCATAGAGACAATAAAGGTACCAGGGATTTTTCCCAGAGAAGCCATTCTGAACAACACAACTTCTAAGCTATGCCCCAAGCCTGAGGGTCTCTTTTGAGGCCAAGATTATGCAGAAAGCTCCTTTAAACCCAAGCGATTGCCCAGGCTGCACAAAGGCTTTGGGGAGGTGGCTGTGCCCTGAGGGCAGGTGCCGGGTCTCTCCAGCTGCAGGGGCACTAGTGCACACCACCAGCAGCACCCACCCCGAGGTTACTTCTCCCATCTGCTCAGCTTTAAGAGCCACATATTGCAGTGTGAAAATCAGCTCTGGGGACTAATTGCATCCGGCAATGAACAGCAACTGATTTGTCCAGTCTCCTGAGCTGATCCCAGACCCAGAGCTGCCCCAGTCACCAACGGGACCATCTTCCAGGGGCAGCACCACCAGTGAGTCACCCCCAGCCCTCCTGGCTCCAGGGAGTCAGACACACCCCATGCCCCTCCCCACCAAGGTCCCTCCACAAAGGAGAGGCACTGATTCCATTACAATCACTTTGCAAAAAAACCAAACATTTAAAGAAGTGTTTACTGTCCCCACCTTTGGGGACTGACAAAAGGCAAGCTCCTGCCCCCCATGGGCTAAGAACCAGGGAAAAAAGCCCAGGGGAATGATCTCAGATTCACAACCTCTGCTCAGTTTCTGGCTCCAGCTCTGGACTGAAGCACTGCACCCCTCCATACCTTCACATTCATCCCCAGCAGCTTCTCATTCATAGTGCTGATGACGTTGAGGTTTTTGCTCTGAGACTTGTTGGCCGTGGCGTTCATTGGCTTCACAGGATGGAGTCTGTAACACCAGAACAGGCTCAGGTCACACAGGCAGCACACGCAGCACTGCACAGATCTTCAGACTCAAAGCAAATACAGCAAGAAACTGGGGGAAAATCCTACCCAGCTCTATCTCCAGAGAGATAAAGGACTCGGCTTCAGGAAGGACACACTTCTGTCTAAGCTATAGGCTTTTCACAAGTATACTCCAGCTTCTCAACCTTTAGTTCTCCCTACTATCTTCTCCTAAGGCACTGGAGATAAAGCAGCAGTGACAAGGGGTGCACACCTGAGTGGCACACTGCAGGACAGCCAGGCTGTCTGCATGCAGCAGCACTCACGCTGCTCTTTGAGCCTGGCTCTCCTAACAAGAACATATTGGTGGTTCTTGCAACACAGCAAATACTTCTACTCTCCTGGGACAGGCCTGTGTTACCCCTTTTCCAGCACAAACTTACAGCATAAGCTGCCAAACAGCTGTCTTCATTTGCTTGAGCAGGATTTACACTGCCAGTTTTAACATGGGAAGAAAAATTTACTTGGATCTCAGCAAATGCCAGCCCAGAAGTGTCCTAGACAGTTGTGCAGCTGCAGTCCTGAGGGCTGACAGGTCAGCAGCCTCGGCTGGCAGAGCCCAGGCAGGCAGGAGGAGCTGCAGGCAGCTCCAGGAAGCAGCCAGGCACTTTTGGGAGAGAGGCTCTGGCTTCATCCCTTGCTGCAATCCACTCGGGGACCCAGGAGCCCAGTTTGGGCAGGAGAGGAAGCTGCCCAGTGTATCAGGCTTCCTGCCACGGCTCTCCCACTTCTGACAAATGCACCAACTGCAGCCCATTTTCCCAGTGGGATGAAATGAGCCTATTTCTTCAACTGCAGCCAGGTTTCCCTAGCGTTTTCCCCAAGAGGAGCACCACAGTGGATGGATGGCAGGGCCCCTGGCACACCCCGGGCTCCTCAGCTGACCCCCCTGGTGCCAGCAACAACCCTGTGCTGCCACGATGGCACCCGGGGCACACAGGATGCCCTGGCAGCTGGAGGGCCAGGCCTGCACTGGCAGGAAGCAAAAGCAAGGCTGGCACGAGCACCAAGGGGCTCTCTGTGCATCCCCCGTGTTCTCTCACCTGTGCTTAGGAGACAGGGTTTCACTGCTCTGCTGGCTTAGGCTAGGGAATGTGTCAGAGGGTGAGACCCATGCCTGAAGAAGCTTCTTCTTGCCAGAATCTCCTGCTTTATCTGCGGAGCCCTCGGCTGTTGGCTTTTTCGGAGACTCTGCTCTATGACTTGGGGTGTCAGAGGGGAGAGAACGAGAGGAAGAGTAAGGCTGGGAGGGACGTGACAGGGAGGAAGAGGAAACAGAAGGCTCAGAGAAGTCACACTCTGCACACTCAACACCTGCCCTGATTTTCAGCTCTGGTTTCTCCAGGTGACTGCCGTGCTCCCTGGAATGAGACATCACACCCAGGCCTGAGTCAGCCAGCTGCTCACTGGCACCGTGCACATCCCTCCTGGCAGGCAGCACGGCCGGTCTGCTCGCCTCACACACAGCAGCACTTCCTCCTCCTCCTCCTCCTCCTGGAGCCGCCAGGGCTACCTGGGCTGCAGCAGAGCTATCAGGGGGCTCGTTCAGGTCTTCCTGCAAAGGCATTAAATCCAGGGACTGCTTGCCTGTCTCTGGAGTGTTTTTATCACCCACATCAACCCCAGAGATCTCCTGACAGTCACCCAGCAGCTCATCATCGGAGCCTCCCTCTGGAATGACTGGAAGACCAGCCAGCTTCAAACCACGCTCCCCAGTAACGGGAAGAGCAGACTTCAGATTTGTGAGGCAGTCAAATAAATCATCTTCACCCCCGTGATTTAAATGCCTGTTACTGCCATCCCCTGTGAGTGCCACTGCTGGGGTGACGGTCTCCAGCGAGCTGCTCTGGGGGAGGCTCCCAGGAGCACCCCAGCCTCTGCCACGAGGCAGCGGGGGCCCAGGATTCGTGGCACTGCCTGAAGAAGGGACATCTCCACTTAACTCCCCAGCCTGAGGAGCCCGTGGGCACCTCCTCAGCGCTGCAGACAGCCGGGGTGCGGGCTGTGGGGACGGGGTGCACGCCCCCAGGGGGGCCCTGGCTGGTCCTACTTGGGAAAATGAGTCATTTGTGTCAAGCAGAGTCGCTCGGGGCTCCAGTGTAAGTGCACATTCCTCCTGTCTCTTTCCACCACGGATCTCACTCTCAGGGGCAGGTGGCTGCTCAGCACCCATCTCTGGCAAGAGGTTACTGCCACCCGTTGAGAGAGACACAAAGTGCTGGCTGTCCTCCCTGCAGGGCTCAGTACCCACACCACCCCCTGTCAGACCCCCCTGAGCTGTGGGCTTGCTGTTTTGGATGGGACCTACACTGTCCTTGGGGAGTCCTGACAACGGGCAGTGCCCTGTTTCCAGCTCATGGGCAAACCCCTCTCGCTCTGTCCCACCCGAACCCGTGAGCAACATTCCCCCGAAATCCGAGTGCTGCTCTTCACACTCCTGCCCAGCCCAGCCCTCACCACCTGAGGTAACCCCCTCTGAACCACCCAGGAGGAAGGACACAGATTTCCTGCTGCCTTGCTGGCTTCTCTCCACAGAATCCTCAACCTGAAGCTGGGGAGACTGGCACTGCCCCCGTGGTGCCAGAGCAGGGCTGTCAGCAGGGCTGCTGAGAGGGTTTGGTGCCGCTCTGACATCACCAGTTGAAGCCACTCCTGAAGAGCTCCCTGCAGCACCACGAGCAGAGGGCCCCAGCTCAGCAGGGTGCTCTGTGCAGGAACACTCCTCATCACAGGGCAGGCAGAAAGGGGAAGCACTCACAACAGCTCTGGAACCCTCTGCTGCCCGCCCAAGCCTGGGCACAAAGGGATTATTGTTGCCAAAACGACGGTCAGGGGGGAGGGATGGTGCCGGTGGGCGAGAGGGACCCGGGGAGGCCCACGGAGAGGAGCACCCAGGGCCCTGGCCCCACGAGCTCTGCTCCCATTCAGAAGCAAAAGGATTATTAGTGCTACCAGAGAGCTGCCCGGGAAGGGGCGCGCTGGGAACGGAGGCTGCAGGGTGATGGGGTGAGGGGGACAGGGAGCTGCCCCCGGGTGCCCTGCTCCACTCGGGAGTAAAGGGGTTCTGGCCCTGGAACAGCTCTGCAGCAGGAGGAGGAGGAGGAGGAGGAGATGCACGAGAACCAGGAGCATTGTCAGAGTCTGGTAGTTTTTGCCCCGTTTTAGAAGTAAAAGGATTATTGTCACTGCTGACAGGGTGTGCAGACAGAAAAGCGGGTGGGCAGTCGGGGGCAAGGGTGGGAAGCGTGGGGTTGGTTTCCTCCTCTGGAGACACGCCCAGTCTGCAAAAAGGGACAAAAAACTCCCATGTCACATGCAGCTGCAACACGAGGTGGGAACAGACAAGCTTTAGCACCAGACTCCAACTCCTAACACTGGAGATGAATCACTCTTGCAAGAGGCCTCAGAGTCTACCTCTGATAGACTTCACACACTTAGAGGCATCTCTACAAAGAGCTCAGTTTAGGTCAGAACTCTTCTGCTGTGGAGTTCACTGTGGTGGCTGCTCTTAAGCCTTGTCTCATCTTTTGCATCCTGAGCAGTTTTATTAGTATGTGAGACACTCCATATGCAAGACATTTACACGTGAGAAGCGTGGAAAACAGGGAGTTAGAGACAGAACACAGCCTTATTAGTAGAACACAGCCATATATATATATACACAAAAACATCT
>NW_008606496.1:0-385 GCF_000691845.1 Merops nubicus
CTGCTTGACAGTCCCGCGCGGCGGGCTCTTCGTGTGGTAGGCTTTCCTCACCCCCCTCCGGCTCCGGCTGACTCCAGCAGAATCCCGGGAAGGTAACAGGAACGGCTTACCCCACAGCTGTGGATCTCTCGACGTGCCCTGCTCCTAGTCCCGAGGCGAAAAGGGAAGAAACGGGAAAACACTTTTATAAAGTCCCATATCTGATCAGGAAGTTATAAAAATTCTATGGTAGTTTTATCCCAAGTCTAGCAGAGGGAGCCAAAGGATCACATTTGGTTTTCTTTTCCTCCCAATTCTCCTCCCTTAATATGTGGCACAGGGGGAAGCAGTTAGCAGCAGCTGCTGGTGTTTAGCTGCTGGAGAAGCTTGTGTCTATGCCCTGTAG
>NW_008606496.1:412-3797 GCF_000691845.1 Merops nubicus
TTTTTCATTTTCTTTTTCCTTGGTAACTTCAGCATTGACCCCTGAATACCAGGAAACAAAATTATTATTTTTGTTTTATTTTCCATAAGGAAATGACCTATTAAGAAGATAAATATAGTTGATTAGATGACCATTACCTTATTCTCTTTTGGCAATTTATATTAACTTATGTAATATTCAGTTGGTTCCTGGAGTTTAACTACATGCCATTATTGATGCATTTCCTGATGTCTTAGGTCAAATTCACCCAATCAAGCCCCTAAACACCTCCAAGGATTCCAAATCTCTTTCTCAAGGGCGCACTGCTCCAAAATCAGCATTTGTTTTCTCACAAATTACTTTAGTGGCATACCAAAAGAAACTTTACATCCCCACACATGGATTTATAATATGGAGGATCATGAGTTTTCAAAAAGTAACACAAAGTGATGCTGATGAAAGCAATTAGCTTTCAAACTGTTCAAGTATAGAACACAATAGATCTGTAGGTGGTAGAAAGGCTTCCCCTGTCCTTTCCAAGGTCCCTTCAGTTGGCTTTGCATTAGCCATCATTATTATTTCTCTATAAGGACTGTGAGGAATTCAATTTTTCAATTCACTTTGACATGCTTTTTACATTTGATACTGTCCCAAAAAAAAGCAAAATATGATAATCTTGTTATATAGATGTTTTGTTTTCAGAACAGCATTAACAGGAACATTAGTTTCAGGAAGAGCAATTAAAGTAAACTCAGACATAACAATGTAGTTTAAAGAAACTGCAAAGAATTAGAATTGTAAATACACTCAGATGGACTGTAGTCATTTTTAATCAGAAGGAGATCACAGACTCAAATTTCATATGTGCAAAACTACTTTCCTAACTCAAAGGAGTAGCCCTATAAGAGTCAGTGAATCGAGAGGATTAATTTTATGCAGGGCTTACAGGGAAGAGAAACATTTCTATCTGCAGACATGAAAGCTATCCTTCCAACAATTATTTAGAATCACATCTGAACTTGCATCCTCCTTATGCTGACTGATTTGCAGTATCAGGAGCCAAGAATGGTGAAAATTGGATAGAAAGGTCTATCAGTCTTCCCAAGCAGAAGTGTAGGACTAGGAAACTAAGGTAGTTTCATTCTAGGAGATGCAGCACTTGCAAAGCAGAAAAGTTTATACAAAGACCAATCCCAAAGGCAACCGTATCACATTAAATAAAATATTTAAAATATTTTATTTATCCTTCTAGTTTTCTGCATATCTGCAGTCTACTACATTCAGTGTCAAGGCTGAAAAAGATACAGCTCATCACTGACTTACATGTACTGTTACACCCAGGAGAGGATCAGGCCTCCAGTGGGTTTAACTGTCTAAGCTTCACGTAATGTGAGGTCTTCACCCATGGTTAGTGTGACCCATTGAAGAGGAAGCCACTGTGACCCATTGAAGAGGAAGCCACTGTAAGATTCAGATGTGAACCCTGACTTCAATCTTTAACTCTGGAATTTGAAAAAAAAGAAATTTAGTAATTAAGGATATTTTATGTTCCATTCCCATAACTTTAAGGAGGTTTCATATTATACAGAATTCTAACTAATAGCAGCTTGTGGACATTTTTTAAAACTATATAATTTTGCAAGCTTTCTCTTCTTCTATAACACATTTTTAAATAAATCCTACAATGCTATGGCTTTTCCAGCTAGTACCACAAAGAACCATTTCTAAGATTAAACATTAGTATAAACTGAGTCCAGCAAGATCATTTAAAAGAAATTATCCTCTTTATCCTTTATCAAATAGTCAAAGTAATTATTCAAAATTGTTATTAAAATTTATCATCTTAAATGTACAAGTGCCAATAAATATAAATATAGAATGCCTCCAAACCATAACAACACTCTCCATATTGAAATTGCTTTACAGCATAATAAAGAATAGGAGAAGAGCTATCAAAATAACCTGTTGTTCACTAATGCAACCTGACCTACTCTTCAGAGAGAAGCACTGGGGTACTTGGTAGTGAGGGGAAGGAGTGTGTGCAAGCAGTTATCCTCATGAACAGATATCAGGGTCCATCTCTCAATTCTACACATTTTGAAGGGTCAGTGAAAGGGCCAAGGCTACCCTTATAGCACCACTCTTTGGCTGTAGGTCTCTGGCCACCCTCTGCAGCACATTCAATACTTGAAAACCCCTCTTTAAAAAGAGCACTTACTGCAAGACAGAGGAGATATGGGACTGTATTATCCCTTAGTCTAGGTCCAGGATGCTCACAAAAAAAGGCATATCCTGTTCTTTGGATGAAGCTTCAGGCGCACAGAGAAACCTCCATGATCACCTAAGCAGAAAAATAGAAAGAAGAAAAAGGAACACTGATGTAAAAAAATGTCTCTCCCCATGCTTCAGGTTCAGCACATGGGAGCAGGGCTAAGACAAGGCAGCTTGCTTGGAGGAGGAAATTGAGATGCTCTATATAGGCTTAAGGTTACAGTAGCCTTGACAAGGCACCTGAGTGAATGAGAAGAGGCGGAGACATGTTCTATCCCCACTCCCCCTTCCTGTCTTCATCATTTCCTGCTGGAGGCTCTATAAAAGCAGGGCAGAGGGCCTAAGCTCTCTCTTTGCTGCTGGGCCTTGACTGGGACACACACTCTTTTTTTTCTGCTGTTGCTTCCTGTTTGCCACATGGATGGTGGCCATCTTGGGATTGGGCCTTTTCTCCAAACTCATTTTTCATCTTCATCTACACCTAAGAACCTTCATCCAACTGCATCTATCAAAAATCCAGCTTCAATCCATATCAATCCATAGGAATCCAGTACAAGGGAGTTTCAGCACAGCACCTGGTTTGATATTTTGGAAATTTATCCCTCGTTACCTTGTTACCTTTGTAATCTTTTCACACTGTTAAAAATTTCTACCCTTTTTATCCCAGTTTCCCTTTCCCCCGAATTCCTATAAAATAATCCTTATCTCCTGTGAGTTTACATTTGTTCTTACCTTCCATTTTTAGATACCGGGAAGGGAGAAGGCTGAAAATTAATTCCCCTCACTTGGGCTGGGACAAGACTTAAACCACAACAAACAGGAACAACCAGATTTTTAAAAAGCTTGGTAAAAGAAAAATTAGAAAGCAAATTTGGGGATATATGTATGTCATGGTTTAGGGTCAGGGCTGCCCCCAGAACTGTAACAGGCACTCTCTGTCAACCCCCTTTCCCCCCCTGCGAAGGGAAAGGGAATAAGGGAGAGAGACTTATCGATTACAAAAATGAAACAGCTTTAATACAACTACTACTAATAATAGTAAGAATAGTAACAAAATGCAATACATACAAACATATGCAAAACCAGTATTAAACCTAACAAGCCCTTTTGTCTCCCTTCCACCTTCTTCCTGGCT
>NW_008606497.1:0-3784 GCF_000691845.1 Merops nubicus
GCGCTGGGGGAACGCGGGTTTGCACCGATTCCTCCTTAGACGTGTCATGAGCTGCACCTGTGCAAGTCACAGCTCCCGCAGGCTCCGTCTGCCTGCAGGGCTGCCCAGATCTGCACGGCAGATGAAAGCGCCCCGGTACGCCCTTGCAAAGGAGGGAGCTCCGGTTAAAAATAAAAGTACGGATCATCCGTGCTCGTCACCCGATGAGAGTAAGACCCCTGACACTGTCCAGCCTGCGTGGAGCGCTGGCTGTGATACCTGGCTGGCCAGAAGAGGCAGGCTCTCCTCATTTGTAGTTGCTGAATCACATTAAGAGAGGTTAACACACATTAAATACTTTCCAGAATATTGGGCTTCTCAGCTCAGCAGTGAGTAGCTGCCAGAGAAGTGCCATGTCATTGCAGACTGGAGAAAAAAATGTGCAAAAATCCGCGATGGAAAAGGGGGCTATTCACATGATGGTGCCAATGCAAATATCCACAGGGTGATCCCACACTGGGAGATCCCTGCTCTTGGAAACCAACCCAGTCCAGCTTGCATCTGGCTGCTGGCACCCCAACATGAGTGTGGCCCTGGCAGCCCAGAGCAGTGCACAGACACAAAGTATTTATGTAGGCTTCTGGATGGGTTTTGTGGCTGTTTGTTATTAGTTCCTGAGTTAGTTTGACTCACTTTGGGGCTGGTAACCCTGCACAGGCCACACCTTTGGCTGCAGCGTAGGCACACTCCACGGGAAGGGTTTGAAAATCCGGACATTTGTACAGGGCTCTCGGCAAGTCATCTGAAAATCCCAAGCTACTCCAGAGCTGCTTCTGTTCCCTTGCACAGCCAAGGTGGTGCTGCCTCCTACTGCCAGAAGTCCCCCGACCCTGCACATTGTGGCACATCCTCAGCCTGGAGGGACCCACGGGAGCTGACTACTGTCAGGTCTGTCTCCTCACTCTCCCCAGCGAGATGGTGAAGGATGTGTCCTGGATCAGGAAGACTTGTGGCACCCGCCGTTTAACCAGAGCAAGCGAAGATGGAAATGAAAAAAATCAGGCCAGTTCAGATGCCAGGTTTGGTCCAGTATGAATGGACACATAAAACCACCTGAAAACAGCGTTTTCTGTCAGCTGGGGTAAAGCTCAGCATGGCTGCGGGTTGAGCCTGCAAACCAAGTAACATTCACAGCAAACATATTACTTAGATGTGAAGGAGTGAAGGGCAGGGTATTCACACTGACCTTTTTTAAGCCACAGCCTGTGCTGCCTCTCTCTTCTTATTTTAAGGGGAGGTTTTGCACCCCACATTGCAGCATGGCCTTGATTCTTTCCCCGAGTCCCAGCTTACACGGTGATTTGCAGAAGTGCTTAAATCCCCCTTGAAACAGTATGTTCAGCAGTGGAGGCTTTGGCTGTCTGTATGGACTGAAGCACCAGAGGTAGACCCTTCTCCAGCAGCACTGGACCCGACCATAGGTCATTCTGTGAGGTGTGAGGTGGGCTGCGTGCTCACAAGTGGCAGCTCACAAACACGTGGAAATTCGGAAGTGAAATTCTGTAAGCTAAATTCATCATCCAAACTGAGATCAATAGGAAAAGGAAACAAACACAGCCTGAACAACATTGAGTGAATTAAATTTCAAACAGTAATACATACTGATAGCGACATAGGCGGTATGTTTTATGTTTTTAATATGTTTTAGCACATGAGATGATGGGGGTTTTGTTAACATTTCTTGCATGTGTATTATTATTGTGGTGTTCTTTTCGTTCCCATCATGGCCATGATTCTCTTCTCATGCGGAGCAGAGAACATCAAGACTAATTGCATTGAAATTAATGTCAATTGAAAATCTCAATGGCTTTGGGTAGCTGCCAAGTGCTGGAAGTTTCCCCCTTTTTCCTCAGGCCTTGATGGCATTTCTGAAACTCCTTGTATGTGAGACCTCACGTACAGGTTATCCTTCCACCCCTGATGTTGCTTTCTCTGTGATGTGCCCAGCTGGGCAGTCTGGTGGCTTTGCTGTGCTTACTCCTCAGCATAACGCTGTGGTCAGTCCCTGTGGCCACAGCATCCTCTGTTCTCCATAGTCAAACCCTTTCTGCTTGTCAGCCATCGAGCAGTAACATCACCTGCTGCTTTGCTACTTAAAAATGTCCCCTCTGTCGGCAAGCATGGTTTGATCCTGACCGTAACGTACAGTAAATTAATGTAGACTCTTTAAAAGGAATTCAGGCCCATGCCTGAAGGAACTCCTTCCATGCTGCCTGGTGCAACCCGCGGCTTCCCTGCAGCCACCAGTTCTCCCCTGTCACCCCTTGCTGTGTGACTTGTCAACATATTTTCATCTCCTGTAGGGAGCGAAGCCTGCCTCTTTAGGAAAGCATGGTGTTGTATAAATAAAAATATGCCGGATGCTATCTAATCCTGCTCATTGTACATATATTTTTAATGATTCATGTAGACATTACTTGCCCTCTCATTGTGCTCTTGCCTCTGTTAACAGCTCTTCATTAAGAATAAACAAGCAACTGTGCCCAGTCAAGCAGACTTTCTAAGAAGTGCTGAAGGCCTAGGAACAGTATGTATTTCAAATCCATTACATAAAGAGTGCATATAACAAGAAAGCTGAGCATCATCTTAAAAGTTGACATTTCCCACTTCTCAGACTCTCTGTCTTGAGAGTGGCATAGCAACTGCCTGAGGAAGAGTAAAGATAATTTTAATGCAACATAAAATAAGGGGGAGGTGAGAAATACTACACTCTTAGTCAACATCCTCTATGCAAAATATCTCCATAGTATCTCTTTGGTATAGCCTACCTTTAAAATATGTACCCATCGAGAAATGAATTCCCAGTGAATTTGTCAGACCTTAGCTGAACGCTTTCAAAGGGCAGGAGAGGAGGTGACCAGTGTAGGAAATTCCTTAGCATTGGTACAGCATGTCTAAAGAATCTGATTTTCTGCATCTTACCCCACTTTTGGCATATTAGTGGAGAGGTGGTGGGGCACTATCAGATCCTGCTTTATTGGCTGTGGGTTTCAGGAGTTGCTGGGGGCAGCTGCACAGCCGTGTATCTACAGCACTCATGCAAGGCAGTTCTTCCAGGGCAGCTCCAGCAATGGCTCTGAGCTCTTGTATAGGCTGGAGCAGAACACATGTGGCTCCTCAGTGAGTGTTTGCATAAAGCCCAGACACAAATGTCTTCCGAAGGATGAAAAAGCTAAGGAGCATTATTTAGTCTTCCTTCAGCAGTTCATCACCATACTGAATAGTACCTACTTCAGCTGGGCACTGGCTCCACAGGGCCAATGGATCCTAAATTAGGGCTGGTGTTGCAGAATCTGTCCCTTGGTGCTTTGGGATGTGTTTTGTTTGTTCAGGGGTCTCTAAAGTAGTCAGTTGAATATACTTTATAATATGTTTGCTATTTAATTTTAAATACGGTGTTCCACTATAATTAGATACTTAGAGGCTTAAGTGTAAAGAGTTTTAAATGTAAGTTTTTTTCATAACCTCATACATTACAGCAAAGCAAACCCACTGGATTATCTAGTCTATCCACTGTATATCACAATTTATCCAGTTTCACTGTTTTTCCCATGTTGAGCTCAGTAACTTGCAACTTGAGCAGTTGCACAGCCCATGGTTTAGTACTCTTAACATAATGAAATGTACATTTGTAAATAATTTTACTTTCTAAATAGCTTTATTTCCCCCCTATATCTGTATGTCTTCAACCTGATAATGTTTCATTAAGTCAGTGCTAAGTTCCAGCACAATGGTCGGTGTTGGT
>NW_008606497.1:3815-52999 GCF_000691845.1 Merops nubicus
AGCGAAATGAGCTCTGAATTGGGTTTCCCTATTCATTTAAACTTGCAATCTGCTTTGAAATTCCTTAGGATGAAAGCTGTATTTATGTCTGATTGCTAACGTGTGCCTAACCTTAGCTCTGACTCAGCACGTGTAAGTGCTCCTCGATTCTATGCACTTATATACCCCTTTATTGCATTATTATACGCTACATTTGTTAGGTAGTTCTTCTCTAGTCACTACAGAAGATGCCAAAAATATTGTGAATGATTTTGCTCCTGCAAATATCATCTCAGTCTATTTATACACTGTAGCTTCTGAGATTTGATAAGACCGGAGCATAATATGGCATGGATACAGATGCTGTCAAAGTTAAGTTAACACAACATATTTCATCGCCCTCCCACTTAACATGCAAAATACACAAATGGTTGCAAACTATCCCTCTTTTAAGGAAACAAAATATATGGATTTAATATTTAATGATTTAACTTGGTAATTAATCCAAATTATTAGTTAACAATAACTAAAAGAGAGAACTATAATGGATTCTCTGGATAATGAAAATATTTATTATTTTAATAAGTTGCATGGCTGGAAGCCTCAGTCAAATCTTAGCCTACTGGTCACATATTGCTCTGGATTCACACACAGGACCCCCGCAGAGGTAGGTGGATGGCTGTGTCCCCAAACGAAGAAATATAAATCGCTGCTTCCACGTATTGATGACAACATCTATCATGTCAGCTGCAGAATTGATCCATCTTAAATTATGAGCCAGAGCTGAAGAAATTATGCCAATTAGAGAGACACAGATTTTTTTTTTTTACTTGGTTTCCTCTTTCCTATATTTTTTTTTCCCCACACAAAAAGCTTTGAGACCTATTTATATTATGAAAGCCCTTTTGTTGCCTGAGACCCAAAGAAAGATTTAAAAAGAAAATGTAATTGCTGAACAGAAGTGCTATGAGGGCTGTTTCGGGCTCAGGGGAGGAGAAGGTCAAGTTTTTAACCTGGAAACAAAAGGACTGAACCCAGTGCTATGAGTGGTCTTTCCCTGGGGTCCAGGTCAAACAAAGCCCTTTTGCAGGACAGTGGCTTTCTCAGCAATGAGGAGGGCACGACCCGCTGGCGATGAGCACGGCAGGTACACGCCGTCCTCCCAGGCAGAGCCCAGGAGGGGTCTGAAGGTTGGGGTCAGGCACAGGGGCGTGGGGGGCAGTGAAGAGGGTGTCCGCAATGGCAGCTCCCCACTGCCCATCCTGGCCAGTCACCCCCCAACAGATGTTAGGGGCCATCTCGCAAAGTGCCCAGTGGAGCAGCGGGCAGAGACCCAAGCTGGCCACCGCTGCCAGGGGCACACCCCTGGACCCAAAGGAGAAAGGTTTCTAACCTCTCCTTCACCCTTCCTCCAAAGATCTCTGAATTTCTGAGCAGTGTCGGATTCGGTTAAGCGATTACTACTTATTTTCCTTTAATCTTATGTTCCTGCCTTGTAAACGGCTTTAATAAATGCTGTAATTACACTTCTCGGTGGCTGTGCCGGTTTTAAGGTTGCATCCTTTCAGAGCATCTCTCAGAGCGGCAGGGCCCCGCCGAAAACCCCACCCCCACCGGCACCTCCCCGTCAGCGAGGCTGCTGCCCGGCTGACTCCGAGCAGGCAGAGGCGGCTGGAGACAAAGGCGGCGGAGCGCAGCGCCACCCTGCCCGCCCCGCTGCGCCGAGACAGCCGGGAGAGGCTGTGGGGACAGACAGAGGTGTGTTTGGGGAGGATTACATTTACAAACCAAAGGAGAGGCAGGTGGGCCTTGCTGAACAGCCACCGGGGCTCCTGTGTGCTTTCCCGGGGTCCTGATGGGAGCTGGGGTTTGGTACCAGCAGCCAGGACCTGCTGTGGGGCATGGGGTAGGGATGGGGTTCAGCCAACATGACATTCCCATATCAGCATGTTGTTGCCCATCGTGGACCTCAGGTCATCTTCTCTGGTGTCTGAAATGGGCTGTCCCCTCCTTGCTGTCACCCAAACCGGGCATGAAGGTTGCTGCCACAGCCTGGCTTGTATACAAGCCCCTAGCACTTAGTTTTCTCCAAACCTGAGCAAAGGTGCTCAGCTTGGGAGGCAGGTCCTTTGCCTCTCATGCCTTGCTTTGTATAGCAAGGGTTTGTTAGAGACAAGGAAATAGTCCAGCACCATCCTCTGGCAGGTGTGGGTTTGGACTTACCAGGGTGGCTACTCCTAAAAAGTGGAATCCAGTGGTGATGAAGAAGAGGTGATGATGGTAATGATCTTCCTGGGTGACAAAGCAATTATTCAGAAATAGCAAGAACCTAAAAAAACCCTCCCAGTTTAGGGTGGGATCCTCTCATCAACTGCGCCTCAGGAGGTGCCAAAGGACTTATTATGGGTGCAAGTCAGCCTGTCACTGCTCTGTGGAAATGTTTCCTCTGCCTTCCTCGAGCAGCTGCGGGTGCTAGTCAGTCCCTGGGCTTGCAGGATCACTGTTTGGGTCCAGGGCAGCCCACCCAACCTCCCCTCACTATTTTGACACTTGATGAACTTGCATGTTCAGCAAAGCCCCTGTAAACACCTCTAGCTGAAGTTCTTGTTTCTGAGCTACCAGGAGCATCATTCAGGGGAATGTTTTGTTTCATGAGGGAAAAAGAGGGCCTTTTGGAAAGGCAGTAAGGTGTGTTTAAAGCAATATTTCTGGATGTCTTAGTCGGTTTTTTATGTACAAAAGATTGTACATAGAAGTTAAAGGGCACTGACCTTAGAGAAATTCAAAAGATCTTTTGAAAAGAGGTTAAACATATTCAAAATTTATGAGTGTGCACCCCTGCAAATTGGAAAAGGAAATTAAACTGTATCTGCAGAAAAGGAAAAATAAATCTACTTACATGTGATGTAATTTAGAAAGTCAACTGTACCTTTGAATGATATCTGGACGAAAGGATAAGGTAATGCTGAGGGAGGCTTAATATCTGGGCTGAAAAAGTGACATGGGGCCATAGGGAAAAAGGGTTTGCAATATACTTGTATACTCATTATGAAGAGTTTCCAGTAGAATGGAAAATATATCTAGCTGGCTTTCGGCTAAGAGGGAAAGATATACAAACACAGAGAGCAAATGCATTTTTTTCAACCTCATCAGTGTTTTCTGTACAACTAGATCTGTGCTCCACAAAACTACTTTGAAAACCTACACACGGACATTTTTTTCCTAAGTCTGGTTGGTGCTTGTGGATCTCTATTTCCTGTGCTGTGGAAAATAAACTTCTAGTCAAAATAACTGGGCTGAGAACAAGGGGAAAAAATGATGGCAGAGAGTTGTAAAGCAGAACGAAACAATTTGTGCAGGTATTTCAGGGAGACATAAAGCACCGTCCGACTTGAAATCCCAATATTTTCCCTTAAACTCCAGGTGGGAGTTGCCTGTGTTTCAAGCCTGGCGTGGCACAGGGTGCCACGATCCGTGTGCCATGTTAAAAGCTCTGGTGATCTCAGCTCAGCTCCCGGTGAGGAGCCGCTCGCTGAGCAGCGCCGAACAATTGGGTCCCTGGGTAACAATTTTATTGGAGAGGCCAAGAAGGGAACGGCTGTGGAATTAATATTGCTGCACTGTGCTGTTCTAGTTCTGAGGGTGAGAGAGGACTTTGCTTTATAATGCTGACACCGCAAATCCCTTAATGAGCACTAAATTCACTTAAGAAAATTCCAACTCCCTCAGATTTCTGATGTAGCTTAGCACATTGACTTTATCTTAGAGTTTTCTGTTCCACTGGTCTATGCCATCAACCTGAACACCCATAAAGCCCATATTCCTTTTTATACACTCTACCTGTTTATTCCTTAGTATATTTACCCTTTTATTAAGCGCTTCCACTTGGTTAAGACTTGTTCAAGTATAAGCTCAACAGGAAGCATTTTCCTTTATACTGTAATAACTCTATATTGTTGCCTAGAGGGTGACAGAAAGTAACGTAAGATTCATAAAAATATAACTGTCTGAGCCAAGTAGATAGAATTATGGTAAGCATTAACCAAAGCGTATTTCTCTGTCCTATAGGGTGAAATCAGAACATCTTAATGTTTTCTTTCTTGGGTCACATAATTCTGAAAAAGAACACCAAGAGAAATGCCAGAGACTGCTTCTGCTTGATCATTACATTCTGTACCAGCCTTTCGAACAGGTTTGCAAATAAAATTACTTTATTTCATTATGTGTCATTTTACATTTTGCCCATGCATCACCCCACTGAGACCATTTGGTTTAAGATGCTTTTTTTTTTTTTTTTCCTAAGCTATAAGCAACTGGAATTTTAAACTCATTTAAATTGTAATTCAGGATGCTTCTAGTAGCCCCTTTTCAAGTTTAATCATTAAATGAGTATATCCTTATAAGAAGAAAGGTGTCTTTTTATTTTTTTTTAAATCCAAATAATATTAGAAAACTGTGAACATCCAAAAGGCACACTGCTTGGGAAATTTTAACCCTTCTGGAACTGGCACGGTGGTTTCTGAGCACAGCTCCGTTTGGTCTGTTTTCTTTAAGTTGGATGAGGGAAATGTAGACATGGTAACTTTCCCTTCTGAGCCAAGGGGGGTGAAATAGCCCATACATCTCTCACTCTCCTACAGTGAGGAGATGGCTGCACCCTGTCCTTCAGAAGCTCCTTGCTCCCGAAAGAGGGGTCAGCATCTTGGATCTGAAATCCAGTAAAGCCATATGTTCTGTGTCAGCAGCTCCACCAGCTCCACTAGCATCAGCAATAAGCTTTTTGATAATGTCCTACCATGCTGCAGAAGAGCTTCCCATGTAGAGCAGCTGTCTCCAGCAAAGAGGAAGCAAAATTATTGTAGTAGCAGGATAAATGCCACAGGCAAAGTCATGAAGGTGATATTTGTTAGCAGTTGCAGGTTGAGAAAGAAACCTTGCACCTGAAAGACTGAAAGAGTAAAGGATGAAATGGTCTATTATTGTATTTTCATTATTTCCTTTCAATATTTAGTTAAATTAGCAAGCCTTAAATAAGATGGAACCAGGTACAGTTGAAAAGTCTAGGCCATTTTTTGTATCTCTAGACTTGAGGATTCTGATGTTTTCTTTGTTCTGGTTGCCTGGTAATAATTTAATATTTTTATTTCTATATTTACTTTCATTCTTAAAAAGCCAAGAGGTGGAGATATGTTGACAGACTGGAAAAGGAAGCTATTATTAATTAAAATTATTTTAAGTCTAAGATTAAAATAGTGCTCCTGCATATAAATTTGCTTCAATGAGCTGGACCCACTGTAACGTTAAATCACTGCATAAATTAGGAAATGTAGCAGACACACTGGCTGGGGACTACATGGTGCCACCATTTTAGATGGTGCAGATTCTGTTTTGTATATATCCTTCCTATAGGCACATGCAGCTTAGATGCCACTGGGTAAATGTCCATCTCTGGTATAATTTCTTCTTTTCTTTTTAAAGGGATTAGACTGAGGTCCATAAAAAACAGTGGAAATTTCCCAGCCAGCTTGAGTGCAAGTTGGACCGGGCCCAGAAAGAAACAGCGTATGGAAATTTGGGAGGCAGCGGTTATCTCTGTTGTTTGCTGGTAGAGCTGGAAAGGAAATCTTGCAAAATACCATGCAGCCTGCTGTTCTTTATGTCTAATACATGCATTTGCTATCAGTGAGCCTCTGAACAAATCTAGCTTCATCTGAAAAATCAAGCAAGGAAGAAAAAAGCTTTTATATAAGACAGCAAGACATTCATGAAGTTTTGGTGGTTCTATAGCTCTTCTCTGTGGTCACAGTGAATGATGGTAATCCTGTATTCCCAAATATTCATATTAAATTGTAATACTGACCACAATCAATCCGGCTTATGAAGAAACATGTTCTTCCATCTGCTCAGTCAGGCTGCAGAGACCTGAGGCTCAACAGGGCTACAGCAATGTCAGCTTCTTAAAGAGCAAATGGAGAAGAGAAAGCTATCCTTGCTCCTGGTGTTACATCCCTCATGACTATCTTCTTCACCAGAAGTGATCTGTGTTCCCACATGTTCTGCAGGGCAAGCTATAAAAAAAGCTGGAAAAAATCCAAACGAGATGGCAGAGCAGCAGAAAGTACTGGCAAATATAGCAGAGCTGTGAGCAAGGGCTTCACCTGCTGTTGCAGGAATTGCCTTTCTGTACAGCACCACTCAAAGATGAAGAAAACAGGCAAGAACATCCTGACGATGCTGATGCATGAAAGAGTTAACACTGACTAGCACAGGGACTGGCTCCCTGCAGGAGCATGCATGGAGTGCTCCAGCTCAGTTCAGCTGACTTACACCAGAATGTTCCTGCACTTCTTGTTCTGATAAGAGCTGATGAACACCTCACAGAAACACGTGGAGACGTTGCAGATACCTAGATCTGGTTTTATACATAACTATTGTATTACTTTTCTGAGCAAAGGGGCGGCCTGTTCTACCCTGGGTCTTTCCATCCCAGCCACCCATGGAGCAAGCACAGAGAGCTGTCCCAGGATGGAGCAGTATGAGATGTCAGCATGATTCCTCACATCTGTGACCACAAAGTCACAATGCAAGCTGAGGACTGAAGACTTCGCTGCTCCCCTCCTTCTTTTCTGTGGAGGAAAGCTGGGACAAAGGACTTGATGTGATCTCTAAGAGCCTCTCTGGGACTGGCTATCATGTCGTAAGCAGCAATATATATCCCCCCAATTGTTTATTTGTGTGGCTGCAGAGGAAGAAGAGGATTTGCCCCATGTGCCTTCTTATTTATGTTCTCTCCTAACTGTTTTATTATGCCTAATTTGTCATCCTTAGAGGATGCCTCTTATCATGTGCAAATTCTTTTTAAATTATTATACTGACATAGAAATAATAGATGCCTGATTTACATTGTAATCTTCAGTAAGAGGGATGTTTGTATTTTTGAAAGTGTTATTATTTTAGTTGCTTCTCAGTGGGGTTTTTCTGGCTTGTAATGTGTTGCAAAGCAGAGAAAGGAAGAGGAGTTCAAGCATTCGTTAGAGACACCTCATGACGAGATCCCAAATCCTAGTCCCTGCCTAGGACACCACAGTCATCAGTACAGACAGCAAAACATTAAAAAGCTCTTAAGTAAATAATGGCTGAGATGATGATATACTGGGAAGAGGAGTAAATTTCCAATTCACTGGGGTTAATAGTGATAGGCTCTATTTTCTAAACAAAGATTACTATCCATTCTCTCGAGCACACATACACTTAATACACAACCACAACATTAAAGCTGAGATAAGGAGGCAGATAAAGCTCACAGCAGGAAGCTCCACACAATGCAGCGTTTACAGAGGAGCTCCCACTGTACTGTTTAAATTCCATGCTTTGGCACTACTGTCTTTAAGCCAAGGAAGTGAATCAGCCCACCTCCACCGTGTAAGCTGACCTCAGCCCACTTCATGCCACAGAGCTCCAGCCTGGAGGAAGTTATCACCTTTCCTGGAACAAGCCCAGGTAATGGCTGCTTGGAAAAGCACATGGGTTTTTTTAGCTCTCACAGTCCTTGACACATAGCAGTTTTTACCTCATGGCAATATTTAAAATGCATCTTTTCTGGGAGAGGTTAACTGTGTGAATTTGAGAAAGAAGACATCATGCCCTGCCCAAGACCATCTGCTGCTGAGGTCAATATTTAGAGGGAGGACCTGTATTCTTCTTTATGACGTTCGATGTTGCTCTGTGTCCTTTTGTCACCTTAGTGAAGAAGAAAATGACCTGGGGAAATGAAACTCTTTTAGAAACACCTTCTTTTTTTATCATGAGATCAGCCCACCTGCCTGGCAGTAAATGCATCCTTGCCCTACAAATGAAAACAATACTAAAGAACGAGGGCCAAAGTCACGCCAAATAATTTAAGATCAAATGAGAGGGCAAATAGTAAGGTTTGATTAATACTCTTTCCACCAACCACTAACCACTGACTCCTCCTGCACATGTGAGCAGTGTAGGATACCAAGGACAGGATTCCTGTCTCTATTGCTCCAACAAGAGATGCATCAAATGCAAAACTGACAGCAGTTTCATTTTCACTATATGCAAAAAAAAAGCTCTTTTTACGTTTTTATAGAGTTATTTAATGTCCCTCCTTTATAGGCAAGCCTTCAAAGTCATGGCACAAATGATTTTACCGGCTATCTGACTGTCAGTCTCTTTAACACAGTCTGTGGCTCGCTAGTTGATGATAGCTTAAGCGGAATTTAATTGGTAACATATTGTCAGTTGAATTAGGGGCCATATGATACAGATTTAAACCTTGGTAATTTTTGCATAAAGAACAATCTGTCAACAAATCACAGCAAGAAAAACAGCCATAAATCAATTTGTCAGGTTTATTAGTAATTGCAGAAGTTTTGTTGTCTGGTTTGACTAGAGCCTCTTTTTCCCAGCTGCCAGAAAATGTTTCTCTAGATGCAGGTAACTTTGTAGGTGTATATATTTTATGCTTCCCATGCACAGGGATGTACATAAATATATAGAGAGAGGTAGGCAATTGCAGAGCACTGGAGATAATGACCTAGACAGCTCCTCGAGCCCTGTCTTCCTTAATAGATCAAACAGCAGCACCACACGTAGATGTGCTATAGAGTCACATCAACATACATTTAACCATATAAGCTGAGGCTATATTCAGAGGAGAATGCTGCACTTTTTCTATGCCTCTGTACTTCTGCTGACTGATTTTGCATCGTTATGCTTCTCCTGAGAGATTCAACTTTTTTTTTTTTTTTTTTTTCCCCCCCATGAAGATTCATGATAAAACTTTCCTGGCTAAAAGCTGGGACATTAATGCAAAATCATGCAATTCTGAAGCTATTTTTCAATATTCATCCCTGTAGAGTGTTCCCCTAGCATGTAGTGTATCACAGGTGATCGAGCTGGCTTCATGACAAGAAGCAGAGTGAGCTTTATCTTGCAAACCCAGTGAAGCACAGAAGGATGGCTTCATCTCTAGGGCCTCAAGGAGAGGGACAGTCTCCCCATCCTGGAGAATGCAGAAACATGCAGAGCAGCCACATCTCCCAGGAAGCCCTTCTCAAGGGTGTCAGAAAGGGATGTCTAACAGAGTACCTTTGGTTTTGGCTAGACACCCACTATTTGGTATACATAGACTCCTTCTTCTCCCCAGCTGTACATCTAGTGACACCAGTTATCCTCTGATGCTAATCTACTAAGCAGAAACCATCCTTTCCCACACAGGTGCCTCTTTCAGTTTGTGTTTCATTTTTCTTAACAGTCCAGAATATGTAAAGTAAGAGAACATAAGGCACCAAGTGAACAGAAATCCAGTGGACATCATTATGAAAATGACAGGAAATCACAAAAAAGTGCCCCTTGAATATCTGATTTAAAAGGACACCTTCTGTATTGCGATTACCCTCGGGTGACGGCGACTTGACAGGAGTACGTCTATCACTCATGATAAAAATTGGAGGATGATCTGCACCACTGTTCATAAGCATGATATAAGGTACAGTGGTTGTTACAGCAGCATAATGGTCTTGTGCAGTAACAAATACACTACGCAGAGACATGCACATAATTAAAATGACGCTCGCTGGCTTGCTAGCACCGTTTGCCAAAGAATAAGTTGCATGCAAGTGGATTTGCATACAAATGAGATACTGTCAGAACAATAATGGGACTTTGATAAGACCACATACTCATGTCATTAAGTCACTTCAGTAGCTAAGGAATATTTAGTTAGCATTAAACGAGGATAAAAGTTGATAATTTCCCCATCCCCCAGATTAAAACAAAAGCCAACAAGGTACATCCAGTTTAAAATCCTGGGGCCTTTTTAAATTGAAAAGATACCACAGTTACTGCTATTTTTAAAAAGTTTTATGATGTACTGTGGAATTAAGATTGTACTTTTTCACACAGAAATGAAACCTATTTGTTGTTAAGACCTATTTTCACTGGGACTGTATCTCACCTGCCTGCTTGGTAAGCACAGCTGTAGTACGGAGTGTGATTTTTAAAAAAGGAATAGAACTTTTTAAATGAAGACATTTAAATTCATGCTTATATTTGGTTTTATGCTTAAGTGTAATTAAATCAGTGTAGATTAAATACCTATTGAAATCTTCTGTTGAATCAAGAGTCTTCAAATCCTCCTATTTTTTGAGTCTACATGGAGACCTCTTGGAAGTGTCTGAACTTTGAACTGGATCCAGCCATGCTGAAATCAATGGGAATTTTTCCATTGACTTCAGTGAAAACAGGTCCTTTGGGAACAGTCTGAGCTGAGATGTATTGCTCTACTTAGCTGGTAAAAAAAAACCAAAACCTTTTGGAAGGCCATCTTATAGCTATCTCAAGGTCTGTACATCCTATGTGTTCTAGAAGTGAACAGGCTTAGAGCAATTTTGATGGTTTTGCCTGTAAATAATAAGAGGAAAAATTAAACACTGAAGTAAGTTTTCCAAGGAGAAGTCAAGTCTTAAAATAATCTTTTGCTGCTGGTGGGAGACCTGCTAACCCTGTGTTGCAGGAAACGGTCTTGCAAATTTGTTAACTTCTTTTATAACTTGAGAAATGGTGCAGGAGTCACTCAGAGGAGGGTGAAAATTAATATTAATGATTTCATTTTGACAGGAATGAACTCATTACCATGCACATTTCCAACGTTTTTCAACAGTTAATTTTAGCTGCTGAAAAAGACCTCTCTTGCTAACTGAAAATATGGTAATTTCACATTAAAAACTGTGTATTAAGAAGTCTTTCTTTGCCAAAGTTACAAGCACTTGACAGGGTTTTATAAACCACACTGAGCACCTCACAAACTTTCAATCACACATTATGAGAGGACTAAAAAATCCAAAATTAAAATCAGTTGCCTGATTCAGTTTTTGTAGTGTGTAATATTTTTTTTAGCTACCGCTATTATGACAAAACTACTAAGACATATGGAAGGAATACTTTGGCCCATAAGACTCTCTAGGTTTTTTTTTAAGAAAGAAAATACAACATTATGTTATAGTAACTGCCACTTCCAGTGATAGAAGGTATACTGTTTTATTTAGAGAGAGAAGAGTTAGCAGTTATAAAAAATAAAAAATAGCTGAGGTAAGATGAATTCATATTCAGACGAATGTGTTCATTTAATTGAGTCTTGGGCACTACTTTTATGGCTTGCCAGCAAACCCTAGATTTGGATTCTGGTGGGCTCAAGGAGTCATGACAAGCTCCAGGTGATGTATGAGATCTAGTTTTCCACTTTTTGTTCAAGGTAGACAAACTCACCTGTCTATTTTGAAACAGTGCCACTAACGAATTGGCCATTTTAATCTGACAAAATATTCCAGAGAAGTTTTCAATGCTTTCATAAGGCACAGCACGAAACCTTCCCCAGCTGGCTCTGCTTTCGCCAGGGCAGCTGGAAGGGATGGAGCAACACACCAAATGTTGGGGTTCACTCCTCCGTCCTTGGTCGCTCCCCCTTCCCAGCCCTGCTGCTGATCCTTCTGCTGTTTCTCCTTCCCAAAAGCTGTGCTGTAACTACCCACTTCAAAAGCCTGGGGCAAGTGGTGCAGGAACCCTCTGCCATGTGTGAGCTATGCACTGATGAAAAAAGGCAAATAACTCCCTCCCAAAGCTGTCAAACCTACAAAACACACAGCCTGAAAAACAAAGGAGATTGCCTTTATTTCCTTTCCATTCTAATCATCTTCAGGGCTATTTGTAACAATAGTAGGCATAACACTGCCAAGCACAAATGTGATTTCCAAGTTGGAGTTTCCTTCAGAAAATGGATTAGTTCAATTTTCCAGATGTCAGACAGGTGTGCAGTTAAGTATACACTGGAATTCGGTTTGGGTGATTAACACGCATGATGACTATCTGGCTATGACAATCAGATCCTTATTTTCAAAGCCTACCATTTATTTTTTTAGTACATTTACTTCACTTATAGCCACCAGCTAAATCCAAGGTCAGCCAGAAGGAAATTAAGAAGCAATTTATTATGCTTGTGCTGTTTGTGTGACATTCGTCATCACTAGAAGAAAGTGACAGTGAAAAGGAAGAGTAAAGAGGTTTCATGCCAACACAGAAAGAACTGAAGATTTTTCATTCAATTCCATGTGGTGTTGTTGGGAAACAGATGAAAGAAACTACATGTGAAATTTCCCCCTATCACTTGCATCCCTTGGCCCTTTGCCCTGCAGAAGTCTTTCACTTCCAGAGCAATCTTACCTTCAACTGCAAAAAAATTCCCTACCTCCCAAAACACCCAGTATCTGTAAGTGGCTTGAACTTGGAGCTATATGGGTAGTATCTTTGAAAGGTTGCTCTTGCAAGGAAAAGCAAAGATAGTAAAAGATGTTTCTGTATCAGCTTGTCTGACAGGGCAACCCTTGCTCATGCTGGCTTCTCACAATACATTTTGAACGGCCCAAAACTGGGCAGAGGAATTACAGGTCAGGACCAAACATAGGGAGAGCTGATCACAGCACCAAAAGCTTGGCTTCTGTAGCTGGATTCAACACAAGGGTTTTGATGCTGGGCATATCCATACACCTTCATAACACTGGACAGAGTTAGTATGAAATCATAACACTTCAAGAAATTAATTAATCTATATGAGCTAAAAGCAAATAATTTGGAAAAATGGTTCTGTGCAGCCTTGATGTAGCCATAGGTTTGATTTCAAAGAAGCTGCCAATGCTCTTGAAGTCATGCAAATGCTGTCATATGTGGGAGAGGTTAGTGGTGTGGTTCATCTCTTGTATTGCTGGTATTGATCCCAAAAGTATTGTTCACCGATTGCTGCTTAATTACGTGCCGTTAATAAATCAATAAACTGCTTTGATCCTGATTTGTTTTTTCCTGCAGCAGACATAATCTATCCTTAGCCATTGTGGATGAGCAATGAGGTTGTGACCACTCTGTGCAGCCAGAGAAAACAAGTGTGCGATAGTTGCTGATGAGAATTTTCAGCACAATAAAGCAAGTCTCCATCCTAACGGTGAAGAGGGGGGGTAAAACTTACATCTTATAAGTGGGCATCAGGAGGAAGGATCTTATAAGAAGGAACCAGGAGATAACAGAGGTCAATTTGGCTTGGTAAACATGGCAAGTATTTTTCCAGGCTTATTAAGCCTACTGCTATCCTTCTGAGTCTATCAGCCCCACATGGTTTTAAACCTGCTTCCAGTTTCAGGAAACCAAGATGTCCTTGGGCACTTTCTTGCATGCTTCTCTCTTTCATAAACACACCTACACAACATCTTGCTGGTTGTTAAGCTTTAACAGCCTTCTCTGAGTTTTCAGAGCACTGCTTTATTACGTGGATGCCAAAATACCTTAACTTGACCCAGTCCCTCAGTTGGTTCTTTTAAAATTGCCTTACTGACATTTTAACAGGGACCTTTGTATCAAGACCAAAAAAGGCTGCTGGATCTGGTTGTTCCACTTTGCAATTTTTTGTGTCCAGATATTACAGTATTATACCTTTTTTTTTCCCCGTGAACAGAATTAGACTTATATCTGGCAAAATACTAGATGGAGTTAAAAGAAAAAGTGACATTTCCTTTTTCAGTTGAAGATAGACATTAGAAAATAACCTCTTCAGCTATTTTTCACTCGGTTTTATTAATTTCGAGGATAGTGTCAGATGAAACATGGACTAGTTCTTTTCTGGGTCAGGCTCTGTGAGAGTGAATTAGTGTAGGTGGAACCAATAATAACTCCAAGGAACACTGTGAAAGCAACATCCTATAAAGGTCTCTCAGCACCTTTGAAGATGTGCTATGGGTTAGATCTCCTGCATTATCCTTGCTTATTCAAGCAGTATGAGCAGAACTGGGCCTAGAGAGGCCTCTCCTGCCACAGCATAGGTCCATCTAAACCTCGTCTCAGAGTATTGCCTTCTTGCACTAGTACAGTACTAGTACTGGCTGGCTCAGATGACTGGCCCAAACTGACAGAATTGACTCAGAGGTACCAGAATAATCCCAGACCTAACAAACACAAAGCTTGCAGGGAAAGAATTGAACATGAGCTGTCACTGGAAAAGGTGGGAAAAGATCTTGAGGATCTTGAGAGAGTCTGAAAACTTGCAGTAAAAGGCAGCAGCTCTTCTTTTGCATGGTACCACATGAGCACTGCACCTACAGCATCACTGGTAAGGTTAACATACAAATTCAGCAGGTTCCCAAACAAGATGCATTACTTGATTGAGTTTGCCCCCAGGAAAACACAGAAAAGCCTAGCATGTGCAAGAGGAAGGAGAAGGTGGTGAGTAGGAAAGAGGAAAAGGAAAGCAAAGTTATGAAACAAATTTGTTTAGCATTTAAATATCACAGTGGTGACTATAATCTAGGTGGGAGAAGCCCATGGGGCTTTTCACACATTTTAAGGTGTGAACCCACTTAAATGATTTGCTGGAACAGGTCTTCAAAATTTACTTATCTCTTTAGCAAAGGAAAACAACACCAAATACTGATTTTTTAATTTTTTTTTTTTAATGGAGTTGAACAATTAAAAGAACAGTATATTCTTAAGCTCACTGTGCAAGTTGAGCTAATTATAATCCTTAAAGCAGAATGGTGAAGCCCATGTTCATTAGCCAGAGAAAAGATTCATCAGCGCATACTTATGTCTCAAGGAGCTACAATAGAACTCCATGAACAAAAAAGCAAAATAATGTTATAAATTTTGTTAAATTCTTAAATAATCTGGGTTTGGCAGTGTGTGTTGTTTTACTTTGTTTGGGGTTTTGTTGTTGTTTTTAAAAAGAAGCCAAACACTGGGCTAACTTTCTGCCATTGAAATCAACTTTTTCAATTACTTTCCTGGAAGTATAATCTTGATATATCTTGGTTATAAATTCTTATCAAAGTGAAGTGTAAGCAAATAGTTAATCCGTGAGGTAGCAGTACACAGAAAGAGAGTATGGAAACCTAAATGTTTCCTGCTACACTTTCCTAATGTTTGGTAAATAACTTCCAAAGATGTAGGAAATGTTTTATAGTTTGCAGCTGAAAATGAAAAACTAAGACATTAACTGAGGAACTTAATACATATTTTTATTTTAAACTAGTGTGTATATGTATTTAAAGATGAGTTGAATGGTAAGATATAGGGCAGACTGAAATACATGTATGAATATGATTCCCATTCTAAAGTAAGGGAACAATAGCATGATTCTATTTTATAGGCTGATTATCCAAGATCAGGCACATTTTTTCCATTGCTGCCTGTGTTTTCCAATGGCCTTGTTTAGGCACAAATCTGATTTTCAAAATATTTATACTCTTTTGCAGCAATTATTTTTTTTTTAATATTTTTAAAACCATTGAACTGTGATTAAATGAATATGCCAATATTGGTGTTACCATTCAAAGTTGTTTTGCACTAGGAAGTGTGACAGCTTTGCACCAGGGAAGCTGTTTTGGTAAGATCATACATTAATTCAAAAATACAGTTCAGACACACTGGCTGACTGACTCAACACCCCATTCATTTTTAAAAAAAGTGTGTTCAGTTTGTTTCTGTCGCTTGGATCTAGGTCTTTATCAGGTCACCCCTTCATCCTAGTGGTTTATTCAACCTGACAAAGCTTTGTGGTGTTTTTTTTTCTTTTATTCAGTGCAGCTGAGAAAACCCTCTTACAACGTGTCAGTTTTAATATTTGCTTGCTCCACCAATGCACAAATGAGTGTATCAAGGTCTCCCTTTGGGGACGTAGCAAATGCAGTTGTTGATGCTGTTCCACACAGAGCTTGTAACGGTGTTTGGGTAGCTGGACTTGGGGCTGATAACCCTACCTGCTCCCTTAGACTACTCATTTCTGTCTCTCCTTCACCCTCCTCATAGTCTTCATCGTTCTGGCAAGACTTAATGCTACTGTCTCTGTAAGCTGGGACTCATTTTGGGTCCCATAGGAAGGCTCATGGACCAGTAAATATTTGCAATGTTTTGGACACTTTCTGAAGTCCTTTTCTACCAATCTCCAAAGTGAATGAAGATTACACTGGAAAGAATGCCTCAAAAATGAACTGAAAAAGAAACTGATAGGCGTTTAGTGTATTTGTTTTCACTACTCATTGTCTCTACTAATTTAACTACAGTTGAAATTTGCCTTATTTTTCTCTGTTTTCATGAAGATTTACTTTTAGAAGCCATGAACACACCATTTCCCATGTGTGGAATGGGAGACATTGCAGAAACTTTGCACCTTAGAAAAGCTTAAGCTGGGTTCCCAAAAACCAAAGGAGTTTAAATTTGCCAATGAGGGCCCAAAAATTCTGTCAAACATAGATGGGGGCAACAAGCCTTAGCACCCAAGGGGAAGATACATTAAACAGTGCTTTTCCCTCCCCACCACCCTTGAAACTGTGATATGAAAAGTGCTGTAGAAATGCAAAGTGCTGCTGTCACAGATGTTTTCACAGCTGGTGGGGTCACCTGCCTTTTTTCTTTGAGACAAAACACCTAGATACATTTTTTTTCTCTCTCTGTGGCTCTTACAAACACTGTTGTCATATCTTACTTCGAACATAGAGCAGACATGAAGGTTTTATTGTTAAACATTGTCTTCATAAATTGGCTGTGTAATCAGATGAAAATTCAGTACCTAGTCATAACTTTACTTGGCCCATATTACTGATTATTACCATAAAGATGAAAATTAAGGATATTACTACATTTTTTATGTTCCATTTATGAGTTTTCCACTCTATTAAATTGTAAGCTTTCATCAGTGTCATGGTTTAGGGTTAGGGCTGCCCCCAAACCTGTAACAGATACTCTCTGTTATGAAGAGAAAGAGAAAGGAAATAAGGGGGAGACAGACTTATCAATCAGAAAAGGAAAATAACCTTAATGAAAATACTAATACTGCTACTACTACTACTAACAAAATTGAATATATACAAATATATACAAAACCAGTATGGAACCCAGCTCCCCACATGGCAATATGTCACCGTCACCCCCGATGCTGGGGAGCAGCCCCTGGGGAAAAGTCCCAGGCTGGACTCAGCCACTGGGTCCAGGAGCTGGATTCTGGAACTCGGTTCAGGAACACATGGGTGGGGATCAAAGGCAGAATGGATGGAGTCCTCCTCGGGTGCTGGCCACTGCAGGAGCAGCAAAAGTGAGCAAGAAAGCAGAATGGAGATGGAAGGGGCTTGACCCTTGTAATCCTTCAGCTTTTATACTGGGTGTGAGGGATATGGGATGGAATATTCCATTGGTGAACCTTAGGGTCACTCAGCTTGTCCTCTCCTCCCTGCAGGTGCAGCTTTACTCTCTGCCCCCCTCTGTGTGGTGCACAGGATTTAGCAGTGACCTTGGTCTGCACACCAATCCCTGGCAGTAACTCTAAACATGGAGCATTACCACTGCTAGGAGCAGACACTGTCTGTGAAAATATGCTGCTAACTTCAGAGAGTGCAGTTAATTAGAAGAGCTTTAGCTGAAAAGTTAAATCACTGAACAGATTTAGTTCTGTTCTACCTCAAACCAGGACAATCAGTCACTTGAGTTGTCTGATAGTTTGTAGTACTTAGAAAGTGTCTCTCTAACAGAAACCTACATATGCTATAGTTTTAAGTGGTCCCTCAGTGAAGAGAATTTCAGGGGTTTTACTGGTTTATTGTTTTCCCCTTTATTTCATAACATAAAAATTACAATATTGATCAGAAACACCTTGTAGGACAGGATCTGATGGCTTTTAAGAACACTGACATTTAGTAAAAACTACTTCTGTTATAACAACAAAAATATTTACAAAAATGAAGGCACATGCAAGTCAAGTATGGGGTCTTGCAAGTGACTACTAGCTAGTATAATGCTGTCACCGCCTGCAGAGACACAATTCCTAGAAGCCATTTGAAGTGACATTGTGGGGTAAATGCGTTACAAGGGACACTGCAGTCAACAGCCAAGTGATGGCATGTGCATACACACTGAGAGTTGTGCCTTGTGCGTGTGCATCTACACACACTTATGTATGTAGGGGATGTAAAAAGGCATTTATATAAATACTTGGATATTATCTTTGCTTGTAAGCCTGTTGTTTTTTAAGAATTCAGCATGAAGCTGTTATAAGATAAAGATTTCATTTTGTCATGAAAAATTCTATGACTTGCATAAAATGAGCATTTACAAGATTTTAGGTTTGTTGTAAAATTTTCTGTTGTTGAAACCTGACTTATGTACAAGTATTTAATTTTGCTTAACTGGATTTTATAAAAATACTTTTCCTGATTGCAATGGTGTGAGATAGTTGATGTGATTTAACTCTGCATTTCTGAGGAGGGGTTTACTATCTCAGATAGTTGCCTATTCTCAAGTAAGCAAACTATTGTACAATGTTATGATTTGTGCTGCTGTATAATAAAGTGTTATAATTGATATAAGCTTTTACCACTCCAACTATCATACAGTACAGTACAATACAAAATAAATTACCAGAGAAGAACAGCATTTTTCTAATCCTAGACGCTTATATAAAGCATTTTGGGTTGTTGCATTTTAAGGAAGTGACAATTATTCTCTCCATATTCACTTGATTCATGAATAATGACATTTTCAAGCGTTTGTGTTTGGTTAACAGTGCTCAGAGAAAAAGCCCCATAACAAATAGTCAAGTGGCTATAAACCAGATCCTTCCATGCTGACAGACTAATTAATCTGATCAGTCTTGAATACCAGTGTTGGTCACGTGAGCAGCCAGCAGTCAGCAGCAGCTACAGGGGTCACCTATAAAGGCTCCCCAGTTGCCTTAGGGCTTCACGCTGCTCTCACCAAAACCAAAGGCAAAATCTTTATTGATCCCAGCTTTTAGAAAATGAAGTAACATTGGATTAGTAACTGGCACTTTCCCACTAAAACAAACGCAAAATGGGAAGTTGGAAATGTGCTCCTCAAAAGCTGAATCACAGCGTTCCTAAGGCTGACTCCATGTGATTTTGCCTGGCAGAAGCCTGCCCACCCAAGAATGGTTTGGGAGCTGGAGGAGGCACCTGACCTTTCCTTGACTACCTTGGCATGCACAAAACGAGCTGTGCAGAGCCCTGCAGCCTCCTGTGGCAGTACCCAGCTCTCTAATGAGTGCAAATAGGTAGCTGTGAGCTGGACTGTTGTGTGCATAGATGTTAAGCGATCACAATTAAATGGTCACTGTAGTGTGCTAACGGCTCAGACTTTAAAGAAAATCTACAAGGAAAGTACATTCAAAACAAGTTGGTTTTTGTTTTTGGTTTGGTTTTGTATTTGTTTGTTTTGTT
Organism: Merops nubicus; assembly: GCF_000691845.1. Classification (NCBI taxonomy): domain Eukaryota; kingdom Metazoa; phylum Chordata; class Aves; order Coraciiformes; family Meropidae; genus Merops; species Merops nubicus. Next base: position 23,081 of record NW_008606497.1, read on the forward strand.
TTGTTTTTAACAGCTGCAACCAAAAATGTTCCTCAAGAAACAACAAATACTGTGAATATAGATGATCTGGGATTTTTAGGAATGTTTTTATTTCTCCAGTTCATGACCACGCTTTCTCAAAACTCATGCTGCAGGTCACAGCAACAGACTGGTAATGTTCTGCCATTTGAACAAAGCTTTGTGTGCTGAGGCAAAGGAAGCTTGAATTAAATTTCTATCATCCTGATAACAAATTTCCAACAACATGCTACCAAGAATAATATGAAAACCATAGAATTGTTGTCATTTTTGCATTTATTTTCACAAAATTCTCATTAAATTTCATATGATGTTATGAGCAGCAATTGCTGCTACAGACGAGCAGCAGCCTAGAGCATCAGATATTCTCTGGTGGATCTTTCAGACCCAAACCTGCTTAGCTTTTAAGATTAGACAAGATCAAGCCTACTTAGACAAGGAAGGCCATCTGTTTTCAAGGATCCAGCTGCTATCCCTTCAAACACAACTCGCTGTGGACTCCTGTAATTTATTAATCCCAGGATAAACCTGTAAGTCTGCAATATCATTATTTGACTTCTTTATACCATTAGCTTGAACATTTTATCAGCTGCTGTGCAGGTAACAGTCAAAAAGCTAAGGAGATTTGTCAACCCTCATAATTAATATCTCCTTTCTTTTACCTTATCAAGACTCCAGTTTAGCACAGACTTAAGCACTTTCTGTGTGTGGGCAGTTTGGAGGGGATTAAAGACTGGCACGTCTTTCAGTACCTGGGACCTGTGTTTGAGATGTTACCTATGCAAATTTGGGTTTGAAATTTGGCCATACATGCATGCACACAGGTATGTGAGAATGGACACTCGTGATGCTATTTTGTTACTTTTAAACTGGTCATTTTTTCAGAAAGGGGAAAGAGGAAGACTCCACTAAACCCAGGTGAAACTGCTATTTCTTTTTTAAACCAAACACGTCTGGAGTTATCTCAGCCTCCAGAATTTATGTGCTGGATTTCAAAGTGAAAAAGGCCTTTTCTCAGTCAGACAACTCCGAATTGGCTAAGTGACTGGATGGATGTTAATAAAACTTCCCTTTCGTCTGCAAAATGATTGTGTCTGGTCCCAGGTGGAGCACAATAAATCAATGCAACAGCTACTCTTCTCAGAAAGTTATAAGTGACTGAAAATAAGGGTTTAGAATGTAAGTGCCATGTTAGTTGTGGTTTCAGAGTGTTACTGCTATGATGGTGCAATCCACCTGCTAAAAGCACATTTAACGAGATAAAATAAATACATCTTTTTGTATATGCACAAGTAGATGGTTGATAAATCCAGAACTGTTAGTCCTTACAGTGTACTTTCTTGGGAAGCTCTGAGAGAATCTCTCATTCGTGATTCTCAAATAATTGCGTCTCCTAGGACCCCCATAAAGAAAATGTGCAGAATTATTGAACCTTTTTGCCTGAGCAAAGCCAGTGACCATGCTCTGCTATGCTCTCTGCCTAGAAGACAGCAGGAGCAAACAGTGGGTCGAGGGTTTCCATTTTCAGACTTTCTGAGTCTTCCCAGAGGTCTTTTTGAAGAAATGGAAAATGAGCATTCAATAGTGTGTTGTCTTAGGTAACTTCTCTCTCATTGCCTCAGCCTCCCTGTCCTGTTTGTGGGTGAAGCATTCAATCTCATATAGCTGCTCTTACTGTCACACTCTTGGCTGCTCCCTCTCTGCTACCTCACCCTCCTCCCCCACCCCATTTTAACATGGTCAGGAACTCATGGTGTATTGAGCATCTTCAGGCTGAGAAAGCCAGGGCTCTTCTGACATCCAGAAACATGGTGACGTGGCTGGATCTTTAATTAGCAGTGGGAGGTAGCTCCACCTTTGCAGTGAGCTGAACGAAGTGTTTTTAGATCATCTAAGCTATTGCCAGCAAGTTCTCAGTTTTCTGAGATAATGATGTGTCATGCGGCATTGCAAACTGTAAGGGTTAAAAATCTTCTATTTTTATTTGAATTCATTAAGGACTCTACCTACGTGTTTGGGAGATTTTTGAATTATATATTCAACTTATTCCTGAAACTGTAGGTGCTAGAATTCTCTCTGCCAGTCTCTTGTTCTTCAGTTGGCACATGGGATTTTACAAGAGTACCTGATTCTGGGAGCTAATGTTCTGGATCAGCTCAAAACACTGAAGAACTGATTGCAAAGAAAAGTGAAAATTTATATTGATAGTTGAGAAGCCTCCCAATTTAATATAAAAACAATTTAATTTGTGATTATGTCTCATTGCTTCACCTCCACTGTAGCACAGGGCAAGATGGAGGAACTGCCACAGGTTATCCCCTGTTAGGTCTGGGTAATACCCAGACAGGACTGAAGAATGTGTCTAAGTTAGGGAGAAAACAGCTGTGGTGGAAGCACACCTGAAAACGACTGCACCACTGTAAGTTAATTGAACTTGGTGGACCAAACATGCTGCTTGCAGAATGATGGTGCAGTAAGTCCATAACACGCAGTAGGAGGAGTAACAACACTGGCCATGCCTTTCATTTGTAAGGTCAGTATGAAATGCTGTATCCAGTCAGCAGCCTGGTGTGGAGAGCAGAGGGGCAGTGAACTTGATCTTGTTTCAGCAGTGCTGGCCTGAGCAGAGCATGGATAAATGTGATTCAAGATTTTCCTGTAGCACTTGGGACTGAAATCTAGCAGAAGGTATCACCTTCACATGTCTCCTCCTAATCTGTCACTCTGACCTTCCTTTAGAGTTAATGGAATAAAAAAGTAAGACTCAGAATGGGCAGTGATTTATCTCACCCAACACAGGAATTTAAGGTAGGGGAATCAGTCTCTTCTTCACCAGCTTTCTCTCCACAGTGAAAGGAGCCTTGGACAGAGCCTAAGGAACCATTTTTGGTCAAGAAGGCTTGAGCCTGCTCGGCCTGCAAACAGTCACACATGGGGGCTTTATCTCAAAACATGTACAATGCCTCTGACTCTTTTAATGCAAAACTATAGCTTGAAAAATAACTACTAAAGCTTCAGATTTTAATCAAGTAGGCCAGGGTTGCAGTGCTTTTATCACAACCCATGAGAAGTTACTCCCACAGTTACTGATGGTTGCTCAGTGACTGCATATGTAACCACAGAGGTGACTCTTCCTGGCTTTCCACTGCTCGATTTCACCACGTCCCTATTCATTTAGTACCACAACTTCCCTCTGAAACCATCTGAAAAGCAAATGATGCTAGAGCAGGGAAGGAAATTGGTCTCTGTAAGAGACATCTTATAGAAATGATCTCCAGATCATCAGCATAGAGGATAGGTTTTGGGGCATACAAGAGAGCTTTGTGGCTGCATGGAGACTAATCACATTTTTCCCAGTCCTTTTCCAAACACTGCTGGATGATGCCACTGTGAGAAAATACCTTGCAACCCATCAATAACTGCACCTAAGTTTTCTCTCCAAAATGGGTCCAATAGTTGCAGTCTTATAGGGTTGATCTTCAATGGGTACAAAAGCAAAATTTTTTGGTGCTATTATCACTTTAATAATACCTTTCTATTTACCAGTCTAGTATCCTGTACACATAGCTTAGAAAGGGTAGGTCTACATAGCACCACTGGCTTGTCAAAGCAGCATTGATTTATTCCACATAAGCATCTGACTCAGGAGCCGAAACAGCAGATGTACAATCAAGCAATCTTGTTCCCAAGTAGGTGGTTTCTGCTACCACTTAATAAAAGTGCTAAAAAAAGCACTAGGAAGGCTTATTTGTTTTATCATTCAGTGATTATTTTGCTTGGTAATTGTAAACATCCTGTGTTAAGTCTGACAAGATTAACTTAGGCTTTCACAAACACTGGCGCTTTCCTTCATGTTCCCCCTGATAAAGGTAGTCTGACTTTGATATTACTTAAAGCAGTCATAGTCTTTGTTCTTCAGAAATGATAAAGCATTTCTAATTCTGAGTTTTATAATACTACAATATGGAGAGACAGATTTTATCTTAATAACATCTATATTATGATAAAGAACCAGCTACATGACAGGAAAGTGAACATTTCAGTTCATCTACAATTCTACATCACATCAAAAGACACTACATGTGAGAATGATATGCTAAAACTTCCCATTATGCAGTTTGGAAACACATATATTTATTCCAAAGGAACCGGTATTGTTAAGAGTAACCTCAATGGCTGATCTCGATAATGTTTCACAGCCCAAACTGATACTTTAATTACAGTGTAATAAGATACTGATCTTATTTCTCTACACCTTCTAGGATACTTCTGTAAGCAAGATGCTGAATGTAAAGAGCTGTTCCTGATACAATAATAGCAACTAGTAACACAAATGTTACCCCTCCCAGCTATGCTGTGACACCTAAACTGTTGTTAGTATTTAATGCAACCAGTGATTAAACAGGATAAAATCAACAAGAATTCTGTTTCCAGAGAGAGGTAATTTCTGTGAAGGAGCAGAAAATCAAGCTGAACCATTCCTCACCCCTAAGAGAGAATTAGTCATTTATACTACATAGAACAACATAACAACCAAAGTCCTCCACACCTCCCTGCAATAGATGATGTGAAAATACACAGAATAAACTGTGTGCATATGAGCATTCACTTAATATGCACATTGGTATCTACATGCTCATAGTTTTAGATGCCTTCTCTCTCACATAGGCACATTCATTCATATAGGTGAAATATATACTCATATGTATTTATGGTGGGCCAAATTCTGCCTACCTCGCTCATATTGAGAGGCAACTTACCCTGCAGTAGTCCCACTGAAATCAGGCAGAGATAATGCTCTTCAATCTGAGTATGGGTGGCAGATTTCACCTATATATAGCACATCTATATTTATCTCCATTTTAAGTGGTTAATTTAGCTCCGTATCACTGAATTAAATATAAATTATCTGCTAGCACAAAAGCAGCTTGGGAGCAATTACAGTCCCCTACCCCCCCCCCCCCCCCAAATACGCTAAATATCAATGTGTAATATGCAAATCCTAGAGGTTTTTTACACTAACCGAGTTGAATTCTTAATACCAGACAAGAAGAAAATCATAGTTTAACATACACCAGTAGATGTAATAAATAATGAACAGCACTAACAGCTTAACATCATAAGGAAACAGATGGAAAACTTCCCTCCAGAGATCATTGCATCTAGTATTAGAGAATGAGTTTCTGGACGTGCACAGGGTGAACAGTTCAAGTCTGAATTACAATGAGGTTGGTAACACTTTTTTATTATAAATGTAGGAATTTCATGTCTTCCTTTTAGAAAGTACTGCTATTATAGCATTCATCTGTTTCACTGAAGACACGAAAAGCAAAAGGCAAAATCTTAAGCTGCTAAAGCATGCATAGCACAATCAAATCAAGACCTCACTCTGGGAGTACCTTGGCTGGGTTTGCAGAATACAGCAGGGCTACAATGCCATCATCTGTCCAGGAAATGCAACAGAACCCAATGTGGAAGCCAACTCTTGACTAGCAGTGTTTATCTACGCTACTGAAAACGCTATTAAGAGAATAACTATTGCATTTGTAGGTCAATGACTATTATATGTTTAGAGAATTATAATGAAACAATGTCCAACCTGTTTCTCGGGTAACATTTCCTTCTCCACATCAACGGCTTGGTTGTATGTTCAATGTGCCTTTCAACCTGCGAATACGCGAAGCGGAGATTTCTCTGGGAACTGAAGCACATCTGTTTAGTTTGAATAAACCATACTGAAGAAGTGAACCAATTAACCAATTATCACATTTTGCATGCATTTGTTGGCTTTTTTTTTTTTTTTTTTTATGTGGTGTCCAAATAACATATAGGCACTGTATCACTGGAAGCAGCCCAGCTAAAGCAATATGTCATGCTTGAATCCTTCAGCTACACTCTCCTCGAGAGGCAGTTGGGTCTATGGCATGTCTTCTCTGACTTTCTAATCTGTGTACATGTCTGTATTGTGTGGACTACAACAGACCCTGCCTCCCTTATCTGCCAGCAGGAAGGTCTCCAAGTATGGTGCAAAACTCCACCTCTATTTCACATGTCTATTGTAGCAGTATCTATTTGCCATGAATGCAACTAGGCTTCATGTAGATTTTTGTGCAAATAATAATAAATGAAGCTTCTCAAGAAGATGGAATTTTTCTTCCTGTTTCCTTTCTCCATCCTCTTCACACTCATTTTACAGACCACAAAAGAAACAGAAAAAGTAAATGCTTTGTTCAAGGTCTCAAAATCCACTTCAGCAAAGTGTGCCCCAGCCAGTGGAGCTTCTCTCTGCTCTGTCAGCTGTTAGATAACATTGCCTCCAACACCAAATGGATGCAGAGACCACTGCTTTCTATTATGGCTGAAGGTATATAAACGTAATTGAAACTTATATTGATTTTGAAGCCAAACCTTCTAGATGACTAAAACTCTGGGACAACTATCGGGTCAGCCAGCACACCTCTGGTAACAAGGTGAGGAGCAGAAGCTGATATTCTCCTGACAAACCCTAAGCTAAGCTTACAAATGTCTAGCACTCGTTACGCTATACACAAAGCTGGCCAATAATTTCAGGCTGCTGTTCCAAGACACAAATTACTTCCAAATGCAGGGCTGTACAGAAACAAATGGAAGAGGTCCAACATCAGAATGTAAGAGACACCAAAGAGTTATTTCAATAGTAAGACTACTCAATAATTTTATATTGCACAGTTTGATACTGAATCAAATAATTCTCCTGTACAGCATCTATGGTCCATTGTCTGAGAGTAATGCACTCACAAAGTCTGGCTATAAAAAAATGAAATGTGGAACATCAACTTTCCAAAATAATAATAAAAAAAAAACAAACAGAAACATCTTCTGAAATTCTGAGACAGCTAAAAGCCTCTCCCCTGTATGCATGCACCATGGGGATAGCATGCATCTGAACAGCATCTGAAGAGAGGTACAGTCACAGGGCTGTGGAAAAAGTAAGCCACTTACAAACAGAGTTCAGCATCCACCTTCTGTCCCATCACAGGAGGCAGCACTGGCAGTGATGAGCTGCAGGGCAAGAGGCTGCCAAGGACGTCAAATCTGCCGGGATCCCCCACAGCCACTTGCGTCCAAGTGCTGGACAAGTGGATATCTCATGGCTAGAAGGGAGAAGGTCTTGCAAGTGGAATTTGCAACCAGAGTTGAAAACAAGTGCCCAGCAAAAGAAGTTTCTTCATCCCCTCTCACTGGCAAAAGCAGGACTAGTGAGCCCTCCTCATTCAGGCCTGTGTCCTTGCCCTCCATCTTCCATTCCCCGTCTTCTCCTACTAGAGGAGTGGCCCGGCCAAGCGTAGCTCCACCTGGGAGTAACACTCAGTCCACCTCTGTGGCTGAGAAGCTTGGAGCCACAGCTACTCTTTCTTTCTAAGGGAATGAGAAGTGTATATCACAGGTTTCACCTAAAACGAAATTGAATCAGTGAGCTTTGTATTAAACCCTGGCATGAACTTCAGGATCAGGTTCAAGATCATGCATAATGAGGTCATTGTATAGGATCCCCCTCAGGTCCTGTCTTGCCGTTGACCTTTAACAGGTAAACTAGTATCTTTTTATGTGCTCATCACCTAAAGCCCCAGAGTGACTCCAGGTCACCATCTTCATAGCATGCTAGGTTTTCTGGTGTGTCAGCTTGATTTGGATCATACTAAATTTCTTTCCCATTTTTCCTGGTATAACCAACTTTGTCTGCAAGGAAATCCTGTGTGGTGTTGCTGCTGACAACTAGGATGACAACCAAATGAGCCAACATGAGGGGAAAAAAGTGGGATATGGTGAGAATTAGCATGCCAGTTTGATACTGGAAGCACAGACTCCTTTCTTCCTCACTCTTCCCCTGCATTTGCCTTCATTTGGCACATGTTCTGCCCCCTCTTGTTGCTTTTATGCAGCACTTCCTCACACCCTTGGTAGCTTTGAATAGGGGTAAGAAAAGGAAGACATTTTCTGAGAGGCTTTTTCTTTCCCCTTCTCCTTACAGTTACTTCACCTTTGTTTCTCCTGTGAATTCAGAGGACAGATAAATTTTTTAATTGCAGATCTGGGGACTTTGTAAAAGATCCACATGAAAGCGATGCTCAGGAACTTGTCCAGAAACCTTGTTTGGCACAAGAAGAAAAATTTCCCCTGGTGCATTTGAGGCTTTATAAGGAAACCACATATTTTGCATCTGAGGTTTGCTCATGACCTCTCTCTTCTTAGACTATGACACATTACCTGACAGTGGCTGGATTTATCATTTATTAACTTAAATCCCTTTAAAAGTGAGGTACTTTCTGTACAATTTTGGTAAACCCTGGAAGATGAGGAATAGGAATGACCAGAGAGAATGCTGGGGAAAGCTTTGAAGGCTGAGACAAAAAACTGCATCTGTTAGAGGAGGGATCTTGATCCTAAGCAGAGCCTTGTATCACCTGTCTTACTAAGAAAATGAGGTTTCAACCTCAGGTGACGAGGTGGATTAACACCCTCCAGCATATGTGCATGCTGTTAAGCTGTGGCTACAGGGACTGGGAAAGCAGGGCAAGGGCAGAAGTCAGAGACTCTGCCCATGTGAGCAGTTTCTCTGTACTCCAGCACTGGTACCGATTTCTTCATTATTTTGCAAAAAATAAAAAATGCCAAGAAACATCAATGGCTGAAAAAAGCAAGAGAGAAGTCATCATCCGTAATACATTTTTTTCTTTAAAAAAGACCAAATTCAAAGAAATTAATAAGCTGCTAGACTTCATGGAGTGGAAGAGTTCAGGCTGTGCAACATCACCATATCATTGCTCTTTCAGTGACAGTTTTGGGCATATCTGGGTGTCTGCAGGAGTTTGAGGTCAGTAGAAGGAACTCTCAGCCTTCTTGCTTTCCCCCCATTAACACCAATAAGATTCTGTTCCCATTGCTTTTGTATTTCTCTTATTTGAATACTGAGAAACTAAGCGCAGATGAAAACAGTTTTGCACTACTTCAGATCCAAGACACAGTGAGTATTCGGATAAGGGTGACCTACTTCATTCAGAGCAATGGGTGTTTACCCAGGAGTGGGATTCTGAGCTGCTTTCCTGCTGGAGCAGCACAGCCACAATTTGTTGTGTTTGTACTCAGGTTGTCTTTGTAGACTCAAATCAATTGAAAGTATTTAGCAGCCATTAAGTCACAAATGTTCCATACTCCTATTAATAAAAATAACTGCCTGCAGAATCTCTATTTTCAAAGCTCCTTGCTATCATTATCATTATTAAATATTTACATTACCATACAGCCCAGGGGGAATAGTCAGGATCAACTCCCTGTAGTGCTAGGCTCTCCACAAGTGCACAAGATGGAAATATTAGTTCATATGCCTGTTTAACAGTCACGTTACTTCCTAGTTCACCTTCCCAGCCAGCCTTGCTCCTTCCTCCCAGCCAATGAACACTGTAAAAAACACCCAGCCAGAGAGGGTTAAACACTGCAGCCCTCAAGCCATGCCATCAGCTGCTGTTACACTACCCATCTCCTCTCATTCTCTCCAGTACCCCCTTGGTGGCATCCCAAATGTCACTGCTTTCCACTCACACCTCTGCCATTACAGTCTGCTGCGCTCCCGCGACACCTCCACGTCTTGCAGAGGGCTCTGCAACAGATGCTGCAATTGATTTATTAGCCCAAATCTCCCGAGGGAGCACGGCGTACCCATCTGATGTCCCTGCATTTGAGCCTCTGAGTCACAGGTAGTGGAGCAAGGTGTGAAAAAAGAAATGATCAGGTATTCTGTCTGCAAAGCGTTTCCCGTGGTGCACGCGGTGTAAGTTGCTCCCATCCACCACTTATCCCACTGTGTTTGTGGAATAAATTATGCTCCAGAAATTTGCTCTCAATGGCCTCTTTCAGAGAGAAGCAACGAGTAAGATAAAACCTGCCACTTTATGTCAAGTCAAACTCGTCAAGTACAGATTTAGTAATAGTAATGCTTATCTTTTATGTAGCACTTTACATTTTCCAGTTGCTGCACAGAGATTAATTAATCAGTTAGGCCTATATAAGCCAGGCCTGAAGCACGTATTGAGGGACTGACAGATGCCTGTGCTGCTGTGAAAGCACAAAGGCCTGACCCACACAGGCACAGGTATGTTTAGTTGGAGTGAGACACTGACACGAGCCCTGTGATCTGCTTTGATTTACGCAGGACTATGGGGGCTCTGAGGCTTTGGTCATCTCCTCTCCACCTGCTGGAAAACTGTAAGCAAATACCAACCGTTCCGTCACACCTCCTGCAAACACGCTCTTGGGATCAGAGCAGCCACCATCTCTGAGGCTGGGAAACGTGAAACAAAGATGAATAGCTTTGCATCCCACTTTTCCTCAATGCTCGCTGCTGCTGGCACCCCACTGAGAGCTGCCTTTACCACGGCTTGCATGTCCTCCACCCACGCTCTCTGGCCCCTTGCTGTGCTTGTTCTGGAACGGCTCTGTGTGGTGGAGAGGGAGGTGATGCTCCTGAGGGCAGTGTGGGAGAAGGCTCCTGCCACACAGCCGGGCCATCGCCTGCCAGTGCTCATCCAACCTGGCTGGCCGGCTGCTCTTCTGCTGCTGATGGAGTGCCCCAGACACGCTTCCTGAATTAAGCCAAGCCTGGATAACGGGGAGCTGGAACCGACTCAAACATGAGCCAGCAGACGAGGGATCATGTTGTTTGCAGAATTGCTTGCCGACAGTGAAGAAAAGCATTTGCTGCAGAGTGCTGCTGCCCTCCAGACTGAAGCACTGGCCAGCAGAGCTGCTCACAGTTTTGTGAGAACATCCATTTTTGTCTCAGACTGGTTTTTGTGCAGCTCTTCTTGCCCCAGACTATGCCCGAGGTGGCACAAAGGCCTCCTGGTGACTCGCGCTGAGGGCGTGCCCAGCGCTACATCTTGGCTTGTCATAAACTAAAAAAAAAGTACATGAAACTGCTGACATTTTTATACTTAGGGACTTTCTTTTTTGACATCCACCTTCCTGAGATCTTCAGAAAACAGAGGAAGGCATTAATATGCGCATGTGGGATTACTCCTACCCGCACGCCTGTCACAGGCTTGCCATGTGGAGGAAAATCTTACACTGAGCATGTGTAAGATGTGCTAAAACTGAAGTGTTTGTGAAACTGCAACAGGGGCCTTGAAAGCACCAGTTGAATTAAGAGTCAAAAGAGTTTTAAAATTAATAAATACGGGGTTCCTTTTATTTGTCTTTTAGTTTCTGAGTCTGTAAGTCATAATTTCAGGATATTTATACTCAGCCAAAAGGATTAACAGTCTAACTGTTACTTGAAATGAAAGATGAGATTCTCCCATAATCAAGACTTCAACAATTGAGGTGTTTTGGTTTTTTTTTCCTCAATTAGCCAGAAACTTGTAAAAAGAGCTGACAATACTGCTAGGAAACATTAAGTTTTCAATTTTTTGACACCGTGCATGTTTACATTTGTATTCATGTAAATTATCTTGCATTTAATTACAATAGCACTTCCATCACCTGCATGTACTTTTCCATCTTGCATTTACTATCATCAAAAACTCTCCTGTGGTAAAGGCCACAGAGCTTCTCCAGGTTCTTAGTGGTGCCCATTGATACCGCTGGTGGACACTGGTGACTTTGCACTGAAGCCAACATTCAGGCACTTTAAGCTGTGCTGTAAGGAGACTCTCTGGCTCTCCAAGCACTCTGAGGTACCTTGTCGTCTCCATATCCTTGGCCTGCTACTGCAGAAGTCGATCTCCTCCTCTTTGCTGAGTCTTAGACAGACCTGCTGTGCAAGTCGTGGATGGAAGAGTCCAAGCTGACAAATGATTTTTGTCTTGGTATTTCTAAATTCTCCCTCGTCTTTGGAGCAAGGAGATGTTTGTATGCTGCTGCAACATTAAAAATGAAATGTTAAGTGCCCAAAAGCCACCAAAAGAAAAATACTATATCGTAAACGTAATGCAAAGTCAGCCTCAGGTCTCCCCTTGTGTTTGCTTAACCCTTGCAAGGTGGGAGTCAGCACTGAGACCTGGAACCTGTGACCTGACCTGAGGGCAGCTGCCTGCACTTCCCAGGGAGGGAAACTCTGAGGGTCGTGTCCCATCTCAGCCCCTGTGGCTCTCAGAAGGGCACCTGGGGCTTTGCTTTGCTCTGTGAAGCTGAACGGCTCTTGAAGCCCCAGGAGGTTACGTACTAGTACGAGTCCCTGGGGCTTCACTTGCATTCGCTGGCTGACGCTTAGCCCCTGCTGTCTTGGAGGAGGCACAAAGGGCCTGATCCCCGACATGCTGCATTCCCAGGAACTGGTCTATACTATTGCCAAAACTATCAGATATCCAGTTTTAGTTTTTCATCATGTGACTGATTCCTTGTTGCATCTGGAAGTTCAGAGGAGAAGCAATAATTTTCTCTGAGCTTGCTTTAATCACAAATGTTGTTGTGGATGGAGGCTTAAAGCGTGCATGCAGGCCTGTGACATGACAGTTTTCCAGAGTCAGACCTCCAAATCAAAATCCCTTCAGTTATACTCAGAAAGGACCTTGCTGTGCTTGTTGTTTCATAAAAACAAAACAAAACCAAACCCACCAAAAAACAGAGGGTCACTTTTAAAAATAACACTGTGTTCCAACTACATCTAGCAGAAACAAATGTTTCTTCCCTCCTTTCCCCTCCCATGACAAATGCCCCCTCCAAGACTGTCAGTTGGATTTTGTAAAGTCCTTATTATCACACTTCACTACATATCAGGATGAATGAAGAGAGCTGTGCAAACACTGCAGATATCTTTTCTTTATTACAGCTGCAGCCACTCCCCAGAGACATTATTAATGTCCATGGCTCTCGTGGAGAGGCAGCGTACGCTGGCATCTGATTGCTATTCAGATCAGCAGCCTCCCTCCATCTGCCTGTGCACCAGCACATCAGTGGGTACATAAAGGGCTCTGGCTCTGGGCTGAACAAGTTCCTAGGGCCTCCGCCATGAAAAGATAACGGCAGCATGATTGCCAAAATTTTGTGGAACTTGTGCTAAGCCAAAGCAAAACAAAACCCAAGGCAGGGGTTGCATTTTTCCTGGGTAATTTATTATTTATCACTGCTCAGCAAACCCCTTTGTTCTTACATATGGCAGTTACTCTCCGTTTATAGCTCACTTGGGTGTATAATTCAAAAAGAAGATATATGATGTTTTTGAAGAATGTAGGGGTAAGTCTTGTCCCCTGGACCAGGCCCAAGCTTGACAAGGGGTAGCTACATGAGAAATGTAGGTTAAAAAAAACAACCCACAAGATCTACAGCCACTGCTGCCGTGGAGTTTCTGCAGGGAGAAACCTGATGCATGGAGTCAACAGCCAGAAGCATTTAATGGATGAGAGAAGGCTCCTGTCCTGCCAAAAGCAGAGCTGCCCACCAGTGGTTTTGAATTACTCATTGGGTGGTGGCGGGAGCAATTAAGGAGCCAAAAAAGGCAGCACCCGTGAACAGGACCTGGGTGAGGGCTGTGAACCTGCCTTGTCTGCAGCCACAGAGCCCTGTGCACTGGAAGACAAGCACCAGCAGGTCCTCCAGCCTCATGCCATCTGTTTGAGTCCATGAGAAGTGAATCTGTGATAAATCAGACCCTGTAATATCCTAATTTCAGGCCTATGCTTTCTTGGTGTGAAGAAAGCAGTGTGCCCAGTCAGCCTGGAAAATTCTAGTGATACAACTATATCCTTGGCACAGACGTATATGGGAGAAGAAAGAAAAAAAAGTTTAGCAATGAAAACCTGAGCAAGATTTCATTAAGGCAGGAAAACTAGTCTTCACATGAGAGGATCAGGAAGAGCGAGATGCTTGAGAAAACACAAGAAGAGCATAAATGCTCTGCTGTCTTGTTCCCAGTCACATCACAGGTAGCCTCACAAAAGCAAACCTCCAAAAGAAGCTACTTCACATAGATTTTGCAATATAAAAAGAGTGCATGGCTATGTATGTGCCTCCCATGGGCACTCAGGAGATACTCTTGGAAACACAAAAAAAGTGACCAAATTCATCAGCTAGTGACAGAGCTCACAGGGAGCAACCCCGAAAATTGATTTTTCAGTGAAATCTGTCTGTATACATGAGGCATGCAGAACTGTGATGCATGTGACTGTGAAGCTTTGGTCCTCACAGGCTGTGGGAGAAGCCCATATTCATAGCTCTGCAAGAATTTATTTCAAAGTTAAACCAGGCACTGAAACTAGAACAGACAGGAGGAAATATTCCATTCTCTCTATTGACTGATGCCATGCATTCATAGCTGAATATTTCTTTATAACAAGGCCTCTAGTCTACACATAGATCAAGAATGAGAAAAAACATATTATCTTCTTTCCTAGAGCCCCCCTGATAAGTACTAACCATGAATATCAGCCAGGACCTTCTTTGTCTCTTTAACATACATAGAGGGAAGCCAATCTCTGGAATTTATTGGTGTAATAGTATCTTTGCCCAGCTGTGTACATCCTGACACCAGGGCTTTGCATAGTGCAAAAAGCTCCCTAGCTTAACACGAGTGCTGCCTTTCCCCTCGCTGCCTGCTCCCACGTCCAGGAAGCATTGCCAGCTGCTCTGCGGGTGGAGGTTACCTGATATGCTGTCAAGGCACCTGCTTTATGAATTTGTCACCACCTGGGGCTTCCACCTCCTGCCTGTGGCCTCTGAGCACCATGCAGCTATGGATTTCCCCCCTTGCATGCTTTTCTCCCGCAGTTCTGTGCAGAATTCCTTCTGGCCATTCTAGAAGTTACTCAGCAAGAGGCACCATTTCCTCCCATTAAAATGATGCTGAAGGTTTCAATGAGCTGTGGCGATGACCTGATTCTCTGTAACATCTCAGGCTGTCAGGGCAGAGATGTAGACAGCAGCTGCTTCAGAGGCTCTTGACTGATGTAGAAGATCCAGGATAGATATCTGCTTTTCAGCGAAGATACATTTTTTTTCCATGAATCAAAGTCCTGCCCCATTCTGCACCAGTATTAAACTGCCTCTTCTCCCCCTCAGTATATGGAAATACGCTCCCCATGGGAATGCTATGAAGACTTTCAGGAAATCTGAAAAACCTGTTTTGTCTGGCTCATGACAAAGATACATTGCCTCTGGATGCTACCAAGAAGTGGATAGAAGTATCGGACAGAGAATATTTTCATTTCCACATCCACATCATGAAATCCCATTACATTTGCTTTTAAAGGCCTTGTGAATCTTATTTCCTCCTGGTAAGAAACATAAGTGTACAAAAGTGACCTCATACCTGAGGATGACAGGTTTTGACAAAATTCTTCTTGTAAGTAAAGAGCTACTCACGTTTCCAAACTGCAACAAGCAATACGCAGATTAAGGTGTTATTTGCTCATAACATAAATTGGAAAAAAAATCACCGAGCCCTGCTGGAAGATTATTTTGCTCAGAGAACAAAGTATTTGCATGGAAAAGTTTTATTTGTTAGGCACTTCAGTACAATTACTTGACCATGTAGAGTGTGGCTGAGTTGCACTGAAAATTGATACTTTCCATAATGGTGTCTCATTACTCGTGATTCATTGGAAAGGTGCTGCTGTGATAATTAGTGCTTTATGAGTGAATGGGCCACACATTCTTTAAGTAGTCCACTTCCCTAACAATGATTTATTTAACTGGTTGGCTTCTGATAGTCATGTAAATAAATACACGCTAATGGAACATAGCGACAGTGCTTCTCTTGACAGCTTTCTGTGTCTTACCATAAAGCAGCTGAAGGACTAAATCTGCATATACAAATCCATAACAGTTAGGGGCTTTTATGTGTTTTTGCAAGAGCAGTTTTGACTGAATGCAGGAAAAGATGCAAATTTCTCATCTCCTTCAATTTTTACCTCCCAGGCTGGCTTCAAAACTTCCTTTTTAACTTAGATATTTGGAGAGGCTGGTGTTGGATGAATGAGCACTACGATGCATCTGTTGACGGCCTACTGCTGTTTTGGAGGCTGGCTTCCCCCTCCCACTCCATTAACCCACTTTGTCTGTGAAGTGTGCTAGATGCTTGGAGCAATACCCTACCAAACCAATTCCGGGTGGTCAATAAAAGGAGGGATTTTAACACCTGCTGTAGTGGGTGATGGGGCAAAGGAAGTGACACGTCCTGTCCTGGCTGCTTCTGCTCCAGTGGCTACGGTCATCAGCCCCAAGTACTTGTCATCACTGCTTTGCTTAAAGTTACTGCTCCCTGAATTTACCAGCTGAGCTACCCGTATGAAAATGAGCCAGAAAAGGCAAGTCTCTGCTAAGTCATCTTTTGAGGGAGTTAGGCAGTGTGCACAGGGGCAGAAAGCTGGCAGGTCCAAGGGTGGCAGAAGCTGGGCATCTTCTTTGGGCAGAACTGCTGCAGACAGGAAAAAATAAAAAAAAAATTTTAGAAGTCAGCTGAACCAGCAGCTTGGCAGGTTTTACTTCCCAGTCCTGGGAGCCACCCCCTTGGATCTGTGCAAGCCCTGCCTGAGGGCTTGTGGGACAGGGTGCAGTGAGTGAAGCTGGCACAGCTCTTCCACTCTGTCATCCTCTGATCACCATGAGACAGCCAAAATAAGGGCTCACAAGCAGTCCTCATTCAATCAGCTCCAGAAAAAATGCAAATAAGCTCAACAACAACAAAAACCAAGAATTTTCCTGGTGCAATTATGGTGCCTATAAACACAACTTCAGCTTCAATCTCACAGTTTATATTGCTTCTGGAAACTCCTGAGACATGCATAATCTTATTGAGCAAAATCCTAGCCTCACATAAGTAATTAGCAAAACTCCTACCCATTTCTAGAAGCAGAATTTTGCACAACATGAGCAGTTTTTGTTTAAACCCAGAATTCAAGTGTGAATATATAAAATTAAGATAGATTATTATAGCTGTAATAAAAATACATACAAGTACATTCATTCACTTAGGAAAAGGAAATAAAGGAAGGATATTTGCTAATAGAATACATAACAGTTTACATCTGGTAGTATAGTTGGAGGGAATTAGACCAGATGTTGAAAGTCTGTCATCTTTTATTTTGAAAGATATTCTTTCAGCGTATATAATCTGGTGTGTCAATTAAAATATGTTCAAGAGTAAATTTCTTCCTCAGCATTATAAACTTACTGTGACAAGGTGGCTGAGTCATGCTTGTCTGAATTGCTTCAGCTTTTCTACATTCCTCCAACCAGACTTAATTCCCCATGGACATGAAAAGGACCAGTCCCTTAGTGGTGCCAGCTGGGAGGGCACGTTGTGGCTTTCAAAGGCTGACAGGCAGAGTGGATGTCCTTCCCCTTAGTTTGTCACAAACCTGTGTTCTCCCCGGGGACAGAAAGCTGTTTCTCTTTGAGGTGAGGATGGTAGCAGGCTCTTTTCATTGCTGTCTTTTAAAGCCTAAGGTATTTGGTGGATGTGCCCTCTGACTAGATGGAGGAACAGTAAGCAAGGCAAGAGGCTGCCTATTTTAAGATAGGTTAGATGTTAAGGTCCTGCACCTCAGCTCACTGCAAGACACCGAAATATCTTTGAGGCTTTCACACTGTGGGACTCTGCAGAGCCCATGGCTCATTGGCTCCTCCTTCCCAGAGTTCATGCTTTGGACACGCAATACTTTAACCGACTCTCTTGTAAAAAACGCATTGCTGTAATTGTGCTGATTGATTAACATACGGGTAAGTCTGGTACAAATTTGGATAGAGGTGCTGACCCAAACACAGGTTATTGTTGCACTGGCCTTGAGGTAGACGCACCTGTGTGTGGACACACGTGCAAGGCAGGTGGCAAAGCAAGGTCCTTACTGGCAGCTGGTCCCTTAGCCCTAGCACCCTCCTGGGTGCCAAGTGTATCTTTATGTCATTCAGTGGCATTTTCCATTATTTTTCTCATCACTTAGCAGGTGAAGTAGGTGGCATGTAAGAGCCCAACCTGGAAGAAAGGTGACTGCCCTGATCACCAGTTTCAGCAAAATTGTGGATGTCTTTAGACCCGCACATGGGTGTTGACAGCTGCTGGGTTAAGGGATTCTATGATTCTATGATGATTCTATGACAGCTGCTGGGTTGATCCCAGGGAAAGACACTCCTTGCAGGGTGACCTACTACCTTTTTGACTCTCTTTGGGGTCTTCTGTGTGCTGGCTGCTCCCCAGAGATGCTTCACTCAGCTCTTCAGCCACGGGTGATGAGGTCTGACAGCCTCTCCTGACAGCCCCTATTACAGTAGGGGAAGGTTGTGTTGTGTCTAACCTATATCATCTTTGCGCAAACATTGGTCCACTTTTAATTTTCTCCTTTGTGAGAAGCATGATGGGCAGATTAGCTGTCTCTCCTAAGGGTGTCTCTCCACCCCTTTCTTTCTGATTTGGCTAATGGGTCATGTGGTCTCTGCCTTTTCCAGTGGTCTCTTCTGAGTCATCTCCAGCTGGGTCTCACTTTTCTTCAAGTGCAGTACCCAAAACCTGACAGAGCCTTCCAGCTGAGACCATGCCAGTGCTGAATAGAGCTGAAACGTTACATGTTCTTACATACATGTAGGAATACGAAGTTTATCTTTTTCTTTACAGCATGACACAGTAAACTCACATTCAGCCTCTGATCCACTACAGTCTGTAGATTTTTTTGATTTATAGATTTATTTATTTGCAGACCTGATCTTTCTCTAACACTTGCCATTTGTACTTTGGAGATTTCCCTGTTAAATTGGGTATTTTTTTCTTTTTCTTTTTTTGAGGGGGCTATGTATGAAATGCCTCAAGCCTTTTGAAGCCTGCCCCCAGCACCGCAGAGGGTGCTGCCTCCTTGCTGCCCTCTATAAATGCAACAGGCTCGCTCTTGAATCTGTCATCGTCACCGTTGGCTTCACTGCCAAAGACACTGAGCAATCACAGGGCCACGGCAGCCTCCTGCTGAGCCCTTCTTGATCAAAACTTCCATTTTGACAATGAGCTAATCACCAGTACTCTCTAAATAACATTTTCCAGCCCGCTCTGTGCCCACCATGTAGTAGATCTGTCTGGACCACACACTTGCTGCACTTGTCTGTGAGCGCTCTGCAGGAGACGCCGTGGCCAGACATGCATTTGCTTCTGTCACTGAGATCTGTCACCCTGTCACATAAGGAAATAAGACCAGCTTGACAAATCCATGTTGGCAGCTATTCCTTCCCTGCTCCCTTCCAGGTGTCTGGTTATTTGCTTCAGTATTTTTTTTGCTGGAATTGATGTTGCACCAATGGGTGGACACTTCCCCAGAGGCTCTTGCCCCCTGCCCCTCAACAATAGGCCTCTCCTTTTCCAGTCCTTCTGAAGACAAGGCAAGAGCTCAGTGTTTGCAAATTCCTATAGAAAATCCCCAATGGTATTTCAGGCCCCCCTTACCCCCCGCCCCAGTTCTTTGAGCATCTTAAGATTTACATCAGGAGGTCTAGACAAATTTGAAAGCACCATATTTATTTAGAAAGTATGTGTTAACCTGGTGCTTTGAACTTGGTTGGAGGGCTTGTTTGTTTTCAGTGTTATATTAGTTACATAAATCTCTTTTTTTATATTCCTGCATGAAAACTTTGCTGCCGACTAAGACTGTATACAAAGACTGAGTCACTTCCTTTGAGGCACACTATGTTAAAACATGGGATGAGTGTCTGAGATCTCCATTTTGTTGTGAAGAGCTAAAATAAAGAAATCTTCCAAGAGCAGCTGGCAGAAAATATTTGTAATGAGAGCTGCCAGCTACTAGAGAAAAGTGGCTTATTTATACAGGGGCACCACTGAGACAGACTGAAGAGACAGACTGTGTTGGATTTAGAAAACAAAAATCACCAGAGTGGACAAGGCTGTAAAAACTATGTAATAAAAAAAATGAATCTTGCAACCTAACAGCACCTGCATCTGGCAATCTCATTCATGCCTTCTGCAGGAGATAAACCTTCTTGCTCTATCAAATAAACCCCATAATTACATTGCTTAAGTAGGATATTAAGTGGCATCATATTAAGCCATTACATGACCCTTGTCATCGTCAGCCCTGCCAGGCAGTGAGGAGAGTTGCTGCTCCCTGTTGATTTCTCTGGGTATCTATTTAAACATACTGTGGTAATTAGACACATCTAAATAAAGCCCTGCTCAGGATTGCAAGGGCTGAATGGAAGAAACCTTTCTGTCTGGTGGCTACAGTGCTCTCACCTGCCGTTGTTGTGTGTGTGCACACACCCTAGCCAGTGTCCCTTGCTTGATATGATCAGAAGCTCTGTGGGGTGAGAAAGCAAAGCGGTTCAAAGGTGGCATCCTTTTCCTCCTCCAGCTGACAGAGCCTCTGCCGCTGGCAAAGAAGATCTTTCCACAGGGCTTGAAGGACAAACCTGCTAATTCCCCCTGCTTTACTCCTTTGTGCCTTCCTCTGAAGGGAAACCTGCAGGTTTCAGATGCCAGCTTCGTTCTAGGCGTCCTTCCTAATTACCTGACCGGCTACCATTAACTGCAGCACATATATTGATCACTATCACGGACGTTGCCTTTCTAACATTCAGTGTCTCTGAATCAAACTGTGTCACAGATGTGGAATTCAATGACAAGGTATGCCTGAGTGCATCCCACAGATTTCCCTTCCTTATAGTTGAATCAGGGAAAAAAAAAAAAAAATCACTCAAGTTTCTGTCCTTTAGCTCTATCTAAGGTAATATGATTAGCTCAGGAGCACTACTGGGCACCTAATCCTGGGAAAGATTTCAGCTTCATCTGGGAGAAACCCCTTGCTGACCATGAAAGGTATTTGGGAACACTCTTCCAGACTGGATTGCCTCCCAGATTTAGGAAACAGATGGCCTAGAAAGGTTTACGTTCATTTTTCAAAGCACCAGTTTTAGCATTTGTCTTTCACTGAATTGTGTTGCAGCAGCAAATGTCCTCACTTTCACAGGAAAAACACCACAAAAGAGTTTCCAGCTTTGTGCTGTGCTGCTGTCCCTGCCTCTCTCTCACTTGCAAGATTTAGCTCTGCAATGCCTGGGCTCAGACGCCGCTGTGCTTTCCAGCAACTAAAAATGTTTTGCAAGCAAGCTCACAAAGAAGCAGTACTTCATGTCACCGTCAAGTAATTATAGTGGTGGACACAGTGTGTAAAAATGCTTTTTTTCATAGGAAAATGTCACAGATATCAAAGATCTTTGTCAAAAGATACATAAGGAGAAACAGAAGTTGTCCTCTTGAATAACAAAAGCAGCCTTCTATTTTGTAGCCAAGGGCCAAAGCAGAATGGGTTGAGACAAGACAGTTATACAAAAGATTTTGCCTGAGCTATTTGTCATGTGAAAAGGGCTCATCTGAGAGATATTTTGCCATTAATACATTGACTGTTAATAATCTATTCCCTCGTTCCCCTCCTTCATGACTGGGTTGTGTTCCAGACTGGCAGGACGCAGTCCTATCCAAAGATGGTTCAAACTAGGTTCTACAAAATTTGGCCAATATTTTACCCTGGATGCAGAGCACATCCTTTGCTAGCAAGAAGAGTCTCAGACACAACCACTAAATTTCTCAGTGCCTGGCCATGTAATTTATCCACATAACTGAATAAATAGGTGCATAATTTCACACTCCCAGCCAGCCTGGGGGGGGATGTGAACATCAGGTTAACTAGTAGTCCTCCAGCCTTTTTAGACCAGAATAGCTGTTCCAAAACAAACATGCTGCAATAGCTGCTCTGGAATAGCTCACTAGGTGGCTTTGCTTTCCTGAAAACGATTATTTCTCCTGAATAATCACAGCCCTCTGGAAATACAGTGACTTTTCTTCAAATAGAATGCCCTAGTGGGAACTACTCCCAAGCAGCTATTGGGAGATGATGTATTCTGCAGCAGTTATTAAAGCAAATTTGCTCAGGTAGAGAAGGTCAGTAGAGGTATTGACTAGAAATCTTCTTGGACCAACTTACCTGGAGGTTCAGGAGCAATTTTCTTTGGTATGGAGTGGAAGATTTTACCTAAGCATTTTCTGTGCATGCACAACTGATGCTGGGAAAAAAAAAAATAAAAGAGTGAAGTCTATTTTTGTCTCTTGTCGCCTGCGCCTCAATCACGGTATAGAATTACTCTGGTCCAGCGACTGCCTGCCCGGAGAAGGGCCCATATTCATTCCACCTCCAGGGTTTCCATTAACACAGCAGTTACACTGTCATTTGGGCAGAAAGCCCAAGTCAAAGCACTGCTTCATTTGATCTGCATCTGTCCTAAAGTAATCTCCCTCTGCTCTTTCCATCCCGTTTCCTTCCGAGGCAGCGGGCTGCTGGTTTTGTGAGCAGAATATTTGACAGCAGAATACTTGGAAGCGATCACGCTAAGCAGGCAGCACCACTGCTATGAATTACCTTCTACAGCACATTATGGTGCCCTCCCTACCTTTCTTTTCCATTTCATAGGAGGACGTAGAAAGGAAAGGCACCCCTGTGTGCACGGTAATCATTCAAATATGTTGCTTTTCAGCAACTCTCTCAAGGTAACGGAAAGCAATTTTCTTGGAAGAGGAGAATGCTCAAATAACAGGAATCCCACCCTCCTCTTCTTTTTGGCATGGTGGAATTTACAGGCGCCCTCATATTTTTCAGTGGTTGAAAACTGGGCATTCCTTAGGTCCCAGTTCAAAACTGGCCTGTTTTTGCCATCAAATTTCACTGTCAGGATATCAGGTTACTGTTTCATATAACGTCTCCCTAATGCAATTTATAGATCTGATATTCTAATAGATGCTTTTACTTCTTATAGCAATTTGACACATTTTCCCCAGTCCATGTGTCTTTTAAGTTAAGAAAAGCCCCCAGCTGGGACAAGGAACCTATAGCACAGTGAGGTTGTCATCCTGGTGACCTAAGAAAGAAAAAAAATCGGTGCTTATTTATTTGTATTTTTTGCTGTAGTACCCTGAGAAACCATAAACAGAACGTTGAGCATGTCCTTGTAAAATCCTTTTCATTAAAATATCTTGATTCACAAAGGTCATTCTTTGCAAAGGAAAATGTAGGATGCACTCAGCATCTTTAAAATCTAGGATCCCTATGACAAATTTAGGAATGAAAAAAAAAGTATTATCTCACTGAATGCGTTTTGTAAGACAGATGAGGGAGATATTATGTGGGGAATATTTATTCTGAATGACCTTAGGTTTTCTCTAAGGGAGAAACGGTACTGGCTCTTGAGGCATAAAATGAGATCTCTTTATCTATTGCTAATGATAACAGTGACCTCTTGTGGAAATTTCTAAAATCTTTTCTAACAAGTTCTTTTAACCTGGTTGTAGTTTTGGGTCTCCTTTTGTCATTTCTAATACATTTGTTACTGTTCATAAAAGAACAACCAATTTAAGGTAGCCCACCCTCCCTTGGCAAGCTAATGAGTAGGCCCCTAATTGCAATATACCAGATCTTTAAATTAGAAAGGAAAATACTACACGTATGTTGTTATTTTAGAAAAGAGTTGTTTTAAAACAGAAACAGAGGGGCCTTAGGTTTACTAATTGAGCATCATACCATATCCAGAAGTCACAAACAGACTTTGGTATTTCCAATGACAGCCATTACACCTGTTTGAGGAGAAGCATTTTGTGCTTCCTTAATTAAAAATGCCACTAACCATGAAGCTGGTTTCTAATGAGTCAGTAAAAATGGTACCTGGGGTAACAAATTTGTCTTTTCACTTCAAAGCCTTTTCAAATCCATCATATACTTCAGACATAAAAGGTATCCTTGGCCTAGTGTCACAGGATGTTCCATACCATACCTCTGGATTCCAATTGCACGTTGTGCCATTTCAGACTTGAGTTTAGACCTCATGCCTTCGCTTCTCAAAGTCCTAGACAGGTGTCTGGTCTGCAGTTAGCTCAGTGCCTAGGCTTTGTACCAGAGCAGCTGAGTCTCATCTGCACGCTGCTGAAGGGGCTGGTAGCTTTTGCAGAAGGGCAGGATGAATAAACACAGGGCACCAACCTCTGACTGTCCCTGGAAGATTTGCCAGACCTCCGTTGTCAAAACCTGTGTACCTTGCAAAAGGTATGCCACAGCTAGGATAAGAATTTTTTTAACTCACACATAAAATGAATAGAAGAAAAATGGAACTAGCTGCCAAGGATGGTGAAGAAATAGTCTAGGTAATATCATAATTTTCAATAAGGTTGCCTGGGGAAGTTGTGGATGTTCCACCACTGGAGGTGTTCAGGACAAGGTTGGATGGGGCCTTGCACAACCTGGTCTAACAGGAGGTGTCCCTGGCCATGGCAGGGGGGTTGGAACTAGATAATCTTTAAGGCCCCTTCCAACCCAAACCATTCTATGATTCTATGTTCACCAGAGGTTAAATATGATATGGATAAGGAGACTTAGAGAAAAAAAGTTCATGAATCTTTATTCACTTAACTGTATAGATATCAAATTGCCTTATTCCTGAAGGAGTGAATGCACATTATTTTATTTTTTCCTTACGTACCTATCCAGTTAGGAATGTTACCTTCTGACAACATGTGATACCAATATTTAAGAAGAGAGAGAACTATTTAGAGAACCTACAAGCCTATTGAGCTGGCCTTAACAGTATGTAAAACTTCAGAGCAGTCCTGAAATGGAAAGTTAACTAAATACCTGGAGTTAAATGAAAAAATGGGATAAAATCAACAGAAGCTAACCAGCATCTCCTTGGTCTAAGAAATTAGTTATGCTTATTTGGTTTTGACACATTTCAAGGCTCTTAGCAATAAAGCTCAAGGAGATGGTGATGAATGGACAAACCATAGGGCTCATGGGGGGCACTAATGGCAAGCTGAAAAGGAGCGATGTGGCGGGAGATAGGAAAAAATACCTAGTATTCTTTTCTCAGGGATCAGTCTTGGGTGAAGTCCTTCCTGTTTAATAACTCCTGAGGCTTACATGAGCGTGGGAGTATTTTACAAAGTTGAAAGGCATCGATACAGAGGAGGACAAGGATATTGTGCCTGAAGACTCACAGGGTTGAACTTAAAGAAAACTCAATCATGCAAAACATACTGGGGAACTAGCAATGAAAGGTTATCTGGAAGACAGGAACTGAAACCTTGAAATACTGAAAGGAGAGAAAGAGCGAGCTTATCATGACCCACCAATGGCACTGGGATCCATCAAGGGGTAGATTCAGTCTTGAGGGAGATATGTTCCATACCCATGGTGAAATACTGGAATATAATACAGTGTGCATTTCTAGGCATGTATGTTAAACACACAGGAACTAAAGAGAGGATCAAATGCAGAGATGAGCTGCTTTGACTGTCAGGGAAGAGGAGGAAGCTGTCCTGCTCCTGCCTGTGAAGGAAGGGCTGAAGACCATTATGGTTACTTTGCACAATTACAGTTGGAGGAGGATATGGAAGGGAAAATCTACAAAGTGTACTCTAACCACTGAGCCTTGAAGCTTTTTGCAGTCTTTGATCAGTCCATATGTGCAGTAGGTGAAGAATCAAAGTCCCATGATAATGTGAGTAGCCTGAAGGGACTGCAAACAGAATGTCATGAAGCAAAAGAGAGAGTAAATACCCCTTCCTCATACAACATGGGATAGACATAAGCAACAATGTACATTTATGTAAAAAAGCAATCTGCTTCTTGAGCAGCAAATAAAAAAGAGCACACACTTGGCTGAGATGAGCAGTTGTTTGAAATATGAAGCAGTGTTTGTTAATGGGGTTTTGGCACATGCCAGCAATTTCAGTTATTAGCACTGGTTGAGCGATGCCAACACTAGACAATAATCCCATAATCGGAGGGCTTATAGCAGAAGACAGGAGACACAGCAACCTTTGCAAAATGATGCTGTAGTTGCTTTCTTTATCCAGGGGCTACTTATTCAAATAACATCACCAAAAAAAAAAAGTCAACCTTTAAAAAGAAAATAACAACAGTGCAATAGCTTAGCTTCCTAATGTTGATGGTCCTCTCTAGTTTTTTTTTGCAGGATCCTGTGAAGTTTAATTGACTGGTAATGGATTTTCCTTTATCTATACAGTCATTTCACAGTGAAAATAGCACATATATAGAAATACATATTCAGTAAAACAGACAGCTGATAAACAGTCTAACCACAACATACTCATATTTGTTTTTGTACACATTGTACTGATCACTGTGAAACTGGGACACACAGTACTTAAAGCATTATACTACACCAGGAGACCATATTCCATTACCATTTCACATGGGGCAGGAAGGAAAAAAAGTCACTGTTCACATTACTTGTTTTCCTTTTTCTGTAATTACTTCTTAGCATTCATCACTTAATATAATTTCAAAATTTCCACAGGTCTCAAAACCTCTCTCTCAAGTTTCAGAAACAGCACTGTGGCAACAGCACAGCCAGGGGATCAGTATTTTGCCCAGGCAGTGTTACTGTCCCCACAGCTTCTGACTGACCCTTCTTGTCATTAATCCAAGTCTCTGGTCTTCAGATGCTTAATCACCTTTCTTTAAAGTGACGCACAGTCCTTTACAGTAATATAATTCTCCTCCTGGACAATGTCTGAGACATAAAGTTCTCCTTGAGAAAAAAAAAGGCTGAGACAGCATTCCCGTGATTCCTGGCTACACTGCTTCTCTAGTGTGAGGCCAGCATCAGGGCTCTGCACCCCCAGGCAATACTTATTTGTCAGAGAAGCATCACCACGAGGTCCAAGGCTCTTGCTTGGGATCCTGAAACTATAAAAGCAGTGCTGAGTCATTCACAAGTCCAGAGGCCAAATACTGCTCTGGTCACACTGACCTACCCTTCCCCAAAGGGAATGTGTTTGCCAGCAGAAAATAGCAACACAATGTTTAATGGCTGCTCTCATGTTTGGAATGCCTGCTGGTGCTCATGGAGTTGCTCCAGCCTGAGAAGAGGTTGCTGTGGGAGCAAAAAGGGTAAAAAACAGAGACAATAAAGGAAAGCTTGTTCATAGGTGCCGAGGCCAAGAAAAGTGATGCTGCCAGCAGTTACAACGTCCATGCCTCTCCTCATTGCTCTCCTATTTAGTGCTAAAATTGCAGTGCAATCTTTGCTAACAGGAAAGAGAGCAGGCATGGGCAATGCAGGCTTGGAGAGGAGCTCTGAGCCCCTCACCGAGTGGCCTGAGCACAGGAGGAAGATGCCCAAAGCCCACAGAGACTGCTGGAGCGACGGCTCAACCGGCACCGTGTGCCGTAGGGATTAGCCGTGCTCTGAGGGAAGGAGATGACACCGCAGAGGTACTGCTAAAGCAAGCAGTTCCCAGGGCTCTCCAAGTCATCCTAGCCTAGTTTTCTCAATGTTTGCTTCTTCTGCTTGATGAATAATACCTAGAAATGCAGATTTTTCCTTAGCAGGAACTGGAATTGGAATTCAGGGCATCTCTTCCCTCTGCTTGGCCACCAATTTTCATCAAGAACCAAGGCTTCTGTATCTTGGGGGGAATCTTACTGAAATGATCAAGTGGCTTAAAATTTTGTGGTGGGAAGGATTGTTCCTCCAGCTGCAGGGAGTCCCACTGTTGCTTCCACTGCTGTCAGCGACACATGGAGATCTCTAGAAAGATGGTTGGTGTTATTTCATGTTTTACATGCTCTGGGTATATTTGAGCCATGATAATAAGTACTGATTGCTGCATCATGTGGCCTCTGTGAGTGGCTGGTCATGGCTCAGCCCTGGCAGCATGCAGCACAGGGCAGGGTAATGGATTTGCCTCCCAGTAGCTGTAGGGAGAGGAAGCCAGTTTCAGTCATGAAAGCAGAGGCACAGCCTTGCACCCAGGCATGGTTTCCTATCTAAAAATCTAGCAAGAGAAACAAAACATGAAAAGGAGCCTCAGTGTCTCTTTCCAGAAGCAATAAGGGACCAGGGGGTCTTTAAGGCCAGGCTGGATGAGGCTCTGGGCAGCCTGATCTAGTGGGAGGTGTCCCTGCTCATGGCAGAGGGGTTGGAACTGGGGGATCCTTGTGGTCCCTTCCAACCCTGACAGATTCTGATCTGTTTTAGCAGAGGACTTTAGAGCCCTAATGGCTCAATGGTTGGACTTGATGATCTTGAAGGTCCCTTCCAACCTAAAGGATTCTGTGATTCTATGATTCTAAGTTTCTCTGCTGGCTGCTGATGCAGGTGGGTTTGCAGGACTGGTCCCAGGCTACTCCTGGGAACTCGCAGGGGACTCCTGGCTTTGAGGACAACAGAGCTGTATTTTCCCAAAGAACAAATATTACACCAAAACTTTCAGAAGGACACGGAACATATGGGCAATAACTGCCTGCACAAATGTGCCTAGGAAAAATACTTGCATCTGTACAGCCCTTGGAGGCATGAAGTTACTGGCAGGAGCAGCGCTGTGCAAAGGATTGTTGCAGGGGTCTTCCCCCAGTGCCTGGGAACAGGTAGAGGGTAGGGGCAGCTTTGGGCTGGTTCAGAGCAGCACAGGCAGCAGGCTTTTTGCCCGTGCATGAGCCAAGAGCTAAGTGGAGGTGAGAGAAGGTAGAGTGACAAGTCAGCCTGGTATTCCTGTTAGACACTGTGCAATGAGAGGAGCTGGGAACTGGTGGTTACCAAAGTAGAGTTTTACTGTGCTGGCTGTAAGGACAGCTACACACAACTCCATGACCTGCTGTGTTGTTCAGGAGGGGCTGGAGTGAGCAGAGGAGGGTGATAACTGAGTCTGGGATAGTAGTGAGGTGGCTCAGCAAAACCACAGATGTTCTGGCTTCTTTTCAGACTTGTCTTCTCCTCTCCTCACTCTTCAGTTCCTTTGCCTGCCAGTAGAGGAAAGAGAGACATTAAAAGTGCAGGGAAAGTAGAGCAGAGAAACTTGGCAAAGGACTGTTAGATTTAGAAGATTTTGGAAGAAAAGCACTCAGATGAATCATAAATCATAGAAACACTTAGATTGGAAAAGACCTTTAAGATCATCAAGTCCAGCCATTAACCCAGCACTGCCAAGCCCACACTAAACCATGTCCCTAAGCACCAGATCTACACATCTTTTAAATACCTCCAGAGACAGTGATTCTACCACTTCCCTGGGCAGCCCCTTCTAGTGCTTGATAACCCCTGCAGTGAAGAAATATTTCCTAATATCCAATTGTGTCTCTTCTCCCAAGTAACTAGCAACAGGACACAAAGAAATGGGCTTAAGTCATCCCAGGGGAGGTTTAGATTGGATATTAGGAGTAATTTCTTTACTGAAAGAGTGGTGAGGCATTGGAATAGGCTGCTTGAGGAGGTGTGGGAGTCACCATCCCTGGAGGTGTTAAAAAAACATGTAGACATGTTTTAGTGGTCATGGACTTCACGATCTTAGAGGTGTTCTCTAACCTTTTTGATTCTATGATTAAAAGTCCCAAGGTGAAACTTGAGGCCATTTTCTCTTGTCCCATCGCTTGTTACTTGGAAGAAGAGTCCATCCCCCACCTCAGTACAAACTTCTTTCAGGTAATAGCAGAGACTGAGGTCTTCCTTGAGCCTCCTACATCCAGACAGGTTTTTATGCAGTGAAGAGGTAAAAAGGACCATCCAAGCCATGAGTAGACAGTTTCTTCAGGAGGATGCTGTAGGACTTGGTGTCAAAGGCTTTCCCCCATCCACTAAGCCAGTCATCTTGTTGTAGAAGATGATAAGGTTAGTCAAGATAATGAAAAGTACTTTGACTAAACTTTGTTCTGCTGAGCTTTTCCTCTGATCCCCAAAGGCATGTCCACACCCACGGAAGAACCAAGGGAGCAGCCCCAGCCACAAGACACATGGTCCCTCTGGCCAAGGATGGTCACCCAGGTCTCTCCTGCTAGCCCTCCCACTCAGCTGGGACCACATCCAGCTCACAGCAGGATTAGCACTACTTACAGCAATCAAACCACGCTGGGAAGTCTCCAGCATTAATTCTCTTTC